>NC_056608.1:21122064-21397064 GCF_018340385.1 Cyprinus carpio
AATAGAGTGAGAGAGAAGGGTGGATAGAGAAAGAAGGATAGAAACTAGAAGACAGAGAGATGGAGAGAGAGAAAGAGAGCACAGCGGGAGCTTCATTTGGGGTGATAATCCTACTCTCTTTGCCACAGTCTCAAATCCAATACAAGAGTCACATCACAAACTGGGTTTAAAAGAACCTTCTCCAATGGCTCATCGGAGCTGAAATTCTATTAAAGAATAACCACTGAGAGGCAGCTTCGCTTTTCCCCGAGAGAAGGATAAACAAATAGACAAATGCACGCCGAAGCGGCTCGCTCGAGAACAAAGAGTTCGTACAAACACCTGCCTGTTTACTCAATTGATTTATTTTGCTCTCCTTCTCCAGGTACCTACCATCTCTCCACTCCAGAGTCGGCCGGAATCGGATCACCGGTGGGCCGGATCAAAGCATATGACGCGGATGTGGGAGAGAACGCCGAGATGTGGTACTCCATCCTGGACGGTGATGGGCAAGACATGTTCAACATCATCACGGACAGCACCAGCCAGGAAGGGGTGATAACGGTGAAGAAGGTAAACAGGCCCTATATCCAATGTTTAAAATATCACACTGTAAGTCGGCGGTTGGAAATAAAATCCGCACCATCCGCCACTCTTTCCCTCATTCTCATTCTCTCATTCTTTCGTATGCACACACGCACCCATACGAAGCCAAGTGCTTAAAAAGTAATCCCCTAAATCGAAGCCTTCGTGTCCTATCAACTTTACAAAGGTGCTTAATTCTATTCACAGCCCCAAAAGTCCCTTTTTCCCTTTTGTGTGGCACAGGGATCTATTTGCCTGCTGAAATCTGCCTATAGCTTATTTCCTCTCTCTGTCAGGTCAGGCTTTGACGAGGCTCAGGCAATTATGCAAATCTTATTGCTTAAACTAGAATGAAAGATAGCTACGGAAGAAGGCCTGAATGGGCGAAAGGTAAAAGATCGTACCTTGAGTCTTTAATCGTTTCATAATTAAAAGGCTGCATTAAAGCACGATGCCCTGCCTTTATGAAAAAGACATTCAACTCGGAAGAAAAGGGAGAGCGATAAGCACTCTTATGCAAAAACGAGCTTTCGATTTAGAAAACTTTAGGGCGACATTGCTAGAGCATGTCGTTAATCTGTGACCAAAAAGACCTGAGCTGAAACATATCAGAAAAGTAAGCCTTTCTTTATTCAGAAAGGTCGTGAAGACCGGACTAACCATCTTATCTTTGCTCTTGTAACCTTTCTCCCGTTCAGCAACTAGATTACGAGAGTAAGAGGTTGTACTCACTACGGGTGCAGGTGACCAACACGCATATAGATCGACGTTTTGAGCAACTGGGGCCTTTCAGCGACACGGCGATTGTCCGGATCACGATCACGGATGTGGACGAGCCTCCGGTCTTTAGTCGGGCCCTGTACATTTTTGAGGTGGACGAAGACACCCCTGCTGGTAGCTCAGTTGGCACGGTGTCTGCTCGAGACCCTGATACAATCAACCACCTGGTAAAGTAAGTACCTTTTAAACATATTAAACTTCACAAGCATAAACAATTAATTCTACTTTGCCGTTAGGAATCGTTAAACTTCATAACCTCAATTTTCTAATCATCCAATATCAAGCCTATAGAAATACCAAGCTGGGGTGCTAACATTACTAAGAATAGGAGAAAATTCAACACTCTTCTATTAGAGATCGCTAAGACATGTGACCAACTGGGCGGCAACGTCATCAGAACGCAAAGAATTATGGGTATGTTTGGCCAGTTTACCTGGGCTGGCATAGCAGGCTAGTGTTCTGGCATGAAAATAATGAAAAATTAGCGTGAAAAACAGAATATAATTGTACAAAAATGCAGCGGACTAAAGAAAACATTGTCGGACCATACCGCCTAAAAACTAAATCCTAATGCAAAGACGAAATATGACGAGAAAAAAAAAGGGAATCAAAGGACTGGATCCTTAAGAGCAGAGCGACTGGTCAAGGGACGTCAAACTGTTGCCCAACTTCCAGCACCCATATATTTACAACTACATGATACTAAGTGTTAGTGCATACACACACGAAGTTTTATATGGACTTTTTATAATGTAAATGTATTCATTTAAATGTTTTTACATGTTAAATATGTAAAGAAACTGAAATTAAGTTGGATTGTTACTACTATTTAAGTTATGTAATTGTGTTTGCAACCAAAGAACACTGATTTTGCACAATTATTCCTTAATACAGATAAAGCAGGCAGAATTTCATTCAGTCTTTGTGTATTTTATTTACAGACTTGGCTAAAAATCATTACATGTGAGAAGAGACATTACACAATCTTTTGGAAACAATAAACATTTACATATTAGATGTGAGCATGGTATATAATTCTCCAAAAGGGCTTGAACCGGTCTGTGTTCGTAGCTTTGACCTCAGTATGGCCGAGGTACAGAGAAGGGGTCCAGTCAGGATCACACTCCAACATTTCATAGGCAGGTTTGCCTGCAAACACAGTCACCAAATAAATTGCTATGTAGCCTAGATGTACAACATTTAAAACTGATTAACGTTACGCCTTAGTACGTTGGTAACTTAAGCTCATCTTTTAGCCATTTCATGCTACTTAACAGTTAACATTGGCCTAACGTCAAATCTAATGTTCTGGTTGAGTCAAACAAAACTGGTTATTTGCCCACAACATAACATTTACAGAGAGTAATTGTAACTTACCTTTGTGAAAATGTTTTGAACACACCATCGTGTGGAGTGTTATCGAAGGTAATCTTGGGCTCCTTACTGCTGCTAACTTTATCCATGCCATTCGTCAACTTTTTGTCACCTCTGAAACATGGCTTGTACTATTATTTTTCCACGCTGGTAAACGATAAAAGGATATTCCGTTCTTAAGCTTTACGCCACTTCTATCGTGAGAACGACTATTCCAGTTTATAACAGCGTTCTTCCCTCCATGCATAGAAGTCTGGCGCGTTGTGCCGCGGTTTCCCAAAATGCTTTGCGTTCACCACTGGGAATACGTCATGATGACGACACATTAGCAATCTCGGAATAAGTCCCGCCTTCTAAATAAAAGAGTCAGTGGTCAATTGGTAAAGTCACTATGGATACCATAGAAAAACGCAGCATCTGAAATCGAATACTTCCCTACTATATCATATGCGAAAAACAGTATGCCAAAAGACTAGTATGTCCAAATTCATAGTATATGCAAAACGGTTGGCGAAAAGTACATGGAAAACCTACTAGTTCCACCAGGATTCTCAAGTGTGCATTCGATGGACACTTTACTATCCTACGGGAGAGGATTTATTAAAAAAAAGTGAAGCGACGCAACTGACTCTGGTAGGTCATGTGATAGTAACAACATGGTGGATGTAGTACATTCAAATTTCATGATACTACCCTTACTCATACTATATAGAATGTACTTTTTAATAGTCGTTTAGTAAATTCGAATTCAAATGTAGTACTCAGATAGTACGTGATTTGGATGCATGCTTAGGACTTCACATGTACTGGACATTGGCTGGTCTGGCTGAAAATATAAACTTATTTAATGCTATTTGAGCATATCGAACAACATTTATGCGATCAGATTTCAGATTTTAAATGTTTTTTGTTGTTTTTTTTAAATATGAGTTTTGAGATTTCAAGATTTCCCCATTCAAATAGATAGGACTTGTTCTTGTATCTCAGAAATAACTTCCATTTGGCCACAGAGTGAACAGACTTTTCTTGAAAGGGACTTTGTCTAATAGGCATATGATATACCTTAGTCAGAGTATCACCATATTTCATTTTTAACAGGAATGAAAATGAGGTTGTGAGGGATAGAAGTGCGGTGCGTTCAATGGATTGTACTGTTGTTTAACAACATACCAGCTGTTCGGCTGATGAACTGCCAACGTGAGTTGTGAAAATTATGTGATCTAGGACCTTTAAAGCACTATATAAATAAAGGTGACTTGACATCTAACCTGACTAAGGCCTATTAGCATTAGAACAAGGACGATAGGACGATCGTGCTGCTGCATTTTGTGTGACGTGTAGTGATTATTCACATATTCAGTATGCATGTGTGTGTATAAAATATGAATTAGACTTATATAATATATTAATAATATATTTTTTTTTTTACATTGAATTATTGTTTATTTATACTATTTAGAATAGTACTTATAAGAACAGAATATAAATATTACATAAATAAACATTGATCAGATATATTTTAGAATATTAATTAGGCTTATTTGAAATAATTACACAATTTGAAATATTAAACTAAAAAAAAAACAGTATTCATAATAATTAATAATTAGCAAGGACATTTTGAGTGTCTGAAAGATGCTTTTTTGGCATAATGATGGAAATGGAAACTTGATTCTGCTTTAATGTTTTGATGCTCAAACTAACTTTGCGATGCTTTCTGTTGCACTCATTATATTAGTTTCATTACCATCCAAAGGCTTATTTAGCTAATAAGGAGGCTTCTGTCAACAAGTAATCTTAGCCATTGTAACAGGCAATTTAATGGTCCAGTAGAGATTTGAACAGAGGGACTCAGTAATTAAATGCTTTTGAATATGCAGTGAACAAACAAGCGGTTGCTTTCACCTTAGACACAAATAAAAGGTACAGCGGGGGAAAACAGCAAAATGACACCTTGAAAGTGTCTCCCAAAGCATCAGAACATAAAGTTCATTACGGTGTATGAAAATCAAGCAGAGCACGTCTTTGCCTTCCACATTTTGGTTGTTGATCAGATGTTTTGTGCTCGGTTAAATCCAATCCATCAACATGTTCCCAAGCGTGCGCGTGTGTATGTGTGTGAAGACGGGGGAAAAGCAAATTATTCATGGGGCCTCAGTTGGTGATTTCCCTCCGGAAGTTTGGCAAGATGAATACAGGCTCTGTTTTATCTCCCCCCTCCTTTCCTTTCTGAATTCAGACTTTTATAAGTCACAAAGTTGGTGTGAAAGAGTGTGTCTTGTCTCTCGTCTCCTGTCCATGTGCGCACTGTGCATGATTGTCTCAAAAGCTTGTCCTTCTGGCTTACTCATGCACGTCACACTCAGTTGCATATTTAAATGTCAGCAGAATATGTAAGTTGACGTTGATAAATGGGTTTAATAGGAAAGATTTCCTTTTCTTATTTCATGAAAACAAAAGGCAGGGGATCAACAGAGTGATTAGCATTCAGGCTCTTTCAAACGAGCCACTTCAAAATTCACAACACGCAATATGCGGTTAAGGATAATTGATAGTTGCTAGTTGCTTCGGCTAGGAAGGTGTTCGTCACAGCTGGCTATTCGATGCATAACGCATAATTGATTACCTAAAAAAATAGCACTTACTGGCACTAAGGTACCACTATTCTGCTGAGAAAAAAAAAAAAACTATATATGTATCTATTCTATTTTTATTCTAACTACTTGTTTTATTTTTTTTTCTTATTATAAAAAATTACATAAATTACAAATTAAAATTATATATATATATATATAATATATATATATATATATATATATATATATATAATAAAAAGAAAGCAAGTAGATAGACTAGAAAAAGAATAGGGGATGCTAGTGTTAGAGGGTAATTTTTTATAATAAGAAAAAAAAGAAAACAAGTAGTTAGAATATAAATAGTATAGAGAGTGCAAGTGTTAGAGAGTCAAATTACATATAATTACAGATATACTTAATAATGACACAAATAATGACTGACATATGTAATGGTGTTTGGAGTGACAGTGAAAAATCAGATTTGAAAAAAATCAGTGGAATTAATAGTAATTGAATTATTTTTAAATAAATAAATAAATAAAATGATCTAAAAATAGTTCAGAATATAAAATATAAAACCCAACATTACTAATTTCATAAATACTTAATATGACATTTATCTGCGTAGCTAACTTTTTTTCATTACATAAATAGTTCGATAAAAACCATTTGTGTGTAGTCAAGGGTTTTGAATTGATTGTGGTCTGAATACACTTCCTTCTGGAAGGTCCATCTTCTGGTGAGTCATTGTGGCAGAACTTACACCATAAAAACACTCCCAGCAGAAAGTAATTGAAATGCACAAGGCAGGTGATGATTACAAGAAGATTTTCAAGTCATTGAATGTCCCCTGGAGTACAGTTAAAATTAATAATTAAGAAACGGAAAGAGCCTGGCATAGCTGTAAATCCACCTAGAGGAGGATGTGACATTGTGCAAGAAGGAAACTCAAAAAAGGTTACAAGCGTCAGTAGATTGGAAAGACATTTGACATCTGTTACCCATGTCCTTCACCAGTCAGAGCGGAAAAGAGAAACCAACTGCTAAAAAAACTGTCATATGACATCTCGGCTACAGAAGGCATGTGGGAGACTTTGAAGCCAGCTGGAAGAAGGTTCTATGATCTGATGTATCTAAAATTAAGCTTTCTGGCCATTAAAATAAACACCACGTCTGGCCAAAACTACACTGAGCATCAGCAGAAACAAATCATCCCCACTGTGAATCATGGTGGTGGCAGCATCACGCTGAGGGGCATATATGCTTCTCTGCAGCAGGCCCTGGAAGGCTTGTGAGGGTAAAATGAAGGCTGCAAAATACACAGAAGCCCTGGAGGAAAACCTGACGGGGTCTGCAAGACACCTGCAGGAGGAGATTTGTTTTCCAGCAAGACAATGGCCAGAAGCATAAAGTCAAATATGGCTAAAAAAAAAAAAAACACAACTTGTGTCCTGGAGTGGCCCGAGTTCAGATCTCCAAACAAGCATTTATGGGTGGAATCATAATGTCCATACAACCTGTCAAAGGTGAAGCAGTTTTGAAAAGGAGAATGGGGAAAAACTACAATGATGTGCAAAGCTGAAGGTTTTTTGCTAAAACCTTGACTTGAAAAGCATGAATACTTACGGGGATGTGTGTCATTCAGATTTGACTTGAAAAAGCATTTTAAATTCCAAATCAGTTATTGATTTGAATTCAGCAGGTATAAAAAATTCATTTTTATCTAGAAAAAAGAATTTCATTTGAAACAATTTTCACTCCAAAATGTCACAAATAATCACAAGTAACCCAATGAATTAAACAAGAAATTTTAAATAAAGAAAGACTCAAATAGTATTTTCTTGTAAGTACTTACAGTAAGAGTATCATTCAATTTGTTTTAATTGCATTTCAGTAAACTTCACTTCCTGTCATTCCCAATTCTAATTCCAGTTCGACTTCTTTTGAGGTGTGGTCAATTGACTCAAATTCATGAATTGCTAAGTATTGCATCAAATAATGATTTTATGTTTAATAAGTTTAACCAATTAGTAGAAATATTTCAATAATGACACAAAAGAAGATTTTTCTGTTAAACGCTGTCAAAATAGCAAATGAAATCCTCTGTTGTTCAGTGCTGTAAAACAGCAGAACATAAAAACTTCCAAGAGGGTGAATACTTTTTTTTATAGATGCTGTAAACCAGTCCGGACCGGCATGAGAATTCAATATCTGGTCTTTTCAGCAGGGTAGTTTGTAGCCGCAGTCTTAAAACGCAGAGGTAAAATGTATAGTTTGTTGTCCTCTGCGTGTAACTAACATCAATGCGTTTGACGAGGGCAAATTTGTTCTCTAATAGAGATGTCAAATCAAATACACCCAACAGTTTGAAGGAAAATTAAACCAGTCTGGCTTAATTTATTTCAGGTCTAATAGAGATGTCATTTCAGGTTTGATTATGGGTGTGTGATGTACCCTTTTTGGGTTGTTTTTGCAGTGTTTTAAAAGATTTAGGACGTTGAGTACGTTTGGTTGATGTTAATGAGAGTTATATTGTCTCGATTTTATTGCATTCATTATTGTTTCAGATACACCATTGATCGCCACACAGACCTGGAGAGACTGTTTAACATCGATTCCAACAATGGGACCATCAGCACACTGCAGGGTCTGGACAGAGAAACTTCCAAATGGCACAACATCTCTGTTCTGGCAACCGAACTCAGTAAGTTTGCATTGTGAGCCTTTGCTGATATGAAATGGGATAATGCCGCAAGGTTTACTTATAACAATCCAGAAAGCTCTTGCCTTTTAATTCAATATTTCAATTTCAAACCATGAACTAGATATGGTAGCAAATTCATTTTCAGTTTTTTGTTTATTTCAAACCTGTTAAAATAATGTGCTATAAGATGGACTAAAACTTCTAGAGCCTCAAGATATTTTCAGAAATGGCTTAAACCACAGCAATACAATAAATGACTGATGACAAAAATCAAACTGTCACCTTGAGTTGTGGTTTAATTCATGCTTTCTGCATTCTCGGTAGAAGAATATATGCCTGGGGTAAAAGGCTGAAAGACAAATAGAGAGAAACAAAATTAGACCTCTTGAATGCAAACCGAATATCTTCCACAATTGCTGAAACGCATTCATCATTGGCATCTAGGTACTGCCCTGCAAACCAGAGTGCCGGTGTTTATCAAAGTGCGCGACGTGAATGACAATGCGCCTGAGTTCGCCATGTACTACGAGACCTTTGTCTGTGAGAATGTCAAAGCTGGTCAGGTATGCCGCAGTTTCATGTTTATTCATTGTTTCACACAAATATTTTATTAAACGCTCCTGCTTGCTTTGTTTTTCTGCTGTTCTGTGGAGCTTTAGAGCTACATTTCTGACTAGGATGTTTTTTTTTTTTTTATTACACAGTTCTACAGTATGTTGAATTAGAATGAATTGAAAACTGTGAATCATCTTAGCTTATTATGTTTCCAGCTCATCCAGACCATAAGTGCTGTGGACACTGATGAACCTCTTGTCGGGCACAAGTTTGTTTTCAGCCTAAGCACCATCAATCCAAACTTCACTGTCTTCGACAATGAAGGTAATTCAATGGAAAACCATTTCTGCATCAGATTGAAAATAGAAAGATAAGTTTAAAATAAGAAATACAATGTAAAATATAAATGCTGAGACAAAAGGTTGCAATTCCAAATATATATTAAAGTTTAAACAAAAATACTCTATAATAAGAAATAAATAATTTTATTCAGCAAGGACACATTCATTTGATTAAAAGTGACAGCAAAGACATTTAGAATGTAAAAAAAAAAAAACAAATTAGAATGATATTTCTGAAGAATCATGTGACTAAAGACAGGGGTAATTGATGCTAAAAATTCAGCATTGCATCACAGGAATGAATTCATTTCTTTTTTTTAAAAAAAATATTAAAATAGAAGCATATATTTTATACTGTAATAATGTTTCACATTATTATGAAATGTTTTCACTGTACTTTCAAAAAAATAAAATAAAAATAAATAAATAATTGAAAATATATATATACCGTACTGACCCCAAACTTTTAAACAGAAATTTAGTCACACAGCTGGGGGAAAAAGTTGCAATTATTTGCATATAAAATGGTTATATATGAAGTGGAATATGCAAACCACAAAGCCACAGTTAGGAGAAATAAAGTCACATTTGTGAGACAGAAGTTACAATTAAAAAGAAAAAAAAATACTTACCTATTAATTTTCCTCAAAGATGTCAAAGCAGATAGGGTGAATTATTTGAGGAACCTGTTTGAAAACAGTCACTATTTCTTTTACAGTTCCATTTGGTGCCACTAGAGGCACACATAACACACTTAACCTTGCAATCGGCTACAGCTCTTCATTGTTGGTATCTTTGTACTTAAAAACAGTTTCAGCACAAGTTATAGTACACTACTGATGCACATCTGTCATGCAAGCAAACTGCATACAGTTACTGTGTTTTAATTAATTCAAAACATATTATGCACGATGCCAAAGACGCAACAATTACATTGCTAGCTAAAACGCAGTTCAATACTTAAGCTTTGAAAACAACAGTCTATTACACACTAGTCTCAGTATCTCTTTTGATCTTGATATAATTGTCTTGCAGACAACACAGCGAGGATCCTGACCCGCCGGGGCAGCTTCAACAGAAGAGAAATGAGCTCATACCTGCTACCTGTCGTCATCTCAGACAACGATTACCCCATCCAGAGCAGCACCAGTACGCTGACGGTCCGCGTTTGTGCATGTGACAGCCGTGGGAATGTGCAGACATGCAGTACCGAAGCCCTGCTGCTCTCAGCTGGACTCAGCACCGGAGCCCTGGTGGCAATCTTACTCTGCATTTTAATATTACTGAGTAAGTATTGAACTCCTGTAAATATACAGCATTGGGACATGTTTAACTATTTAAAAACATTTATACGGCCCTGCATGGTGCCACTCTGAACATGATGCCCCTGGGCAGATGCCCAATTGTCCATATGGTTAATCCGGATCTAATTTAGGCTACCCTGAACATAGTATCCCTCTTAACTTGCATAATTTTTGTTTACTCTAATGCGTAATATAAGTCCTCTAACCATATATAGTGCACTTTCTAAGAAGCATTTCATATATCATCTATATGCACTGATGTAACTGCATTACAGACTGAACTCTGAAAAAAAGTACAAACACTGTGGCTCTGCAGTGCAATAACAAGGCTCAAACAGAGACAGGAGAAAGGTTGTTGGGTTTCTAGCTGTTTGTCTTGTTGCATCTTACCTCTTCAGGTCAGAAGTCGTTGCAGGCTCAGAACAGGGTGTGTTTACTCAGAAGATACATTAATCACCTTCTGATGAGGAGAAGACTTTACTTTAGCACAGTGGTTTGATTGGCTGTGGACTTCAGAAGTGGCCACACATTATGTTCTACGTTCTAGTGGATCCGCAAACCTGGCCGGTTTATCACAGTCGTTGTCTGTGTCTTACACCTTTCAAAAATGTTGATGTACTGTCAGTAGATCATTTAAAACTAATTTGTAGGTAGGTTGGTAGGTACATAGATAGGTAGATAGATAAATAGACAGACAGACAACACAGACAGAGACAATACAGACAGACAGAAAATACAAACAAACAAAGAGACAGACAGACATTACAAACAGACAGACAGAAAGACAAAGACATAGACAGACAAATAGACAGATAAAGAGACAGACAGATAACACAGATAGAAAACGAGACAGACAGACAGACTAAAATAGAGAGATAGATAGACAGACAGAGAGAGATAATAAAAAATAAGTGCTTGTAACATCTCAGCGATGTGTCTGGCGAGCAGAGCGTAATGCATCCTGACCTCTTGTCCTGCTATTCTGATGATGCAGCACAGTGTGGGCCGTGCGGCATCCTTCTTGCGATGTTTATTTTGTTATTTATTCATTTTTACTCTGAATTTCTCCAAATATTTCCTCCAAACAATCAAAAAGTAGGGCACCCCATTAAGACATTACTGTAGGTGCTCTCTCTCGTTCTTTGCTTTCCTCAGAAAGTGCAGCGGTGTGGAAAAACAGCTTTCATTATTAAATGTATGCAATTGACAAAAAGGCCTTTGTGTTCTTTTTCGGCTTAAGTAGGTCGCATGCTCCTTCTTGACGTCCTACAAAGCCACTTGTGCAAAGTAATGCAGTATGAAAGCGCAGCTGGTTCTGAACAGCATGTGTCTGTGTTGTTTCTGCAGAAAAAAATGAAAATATGTTGTGCTTAAGTCAAAGCATCCATCAATAAGTAATTGTTCAAACTGCTGGTGAGTGCATCTCTAAAGTCTCCAATCTCACCTGAGGAAATCCGTCATCATTCTGCATTTTCTATTTTCTGCCTCTGTACGAATCGGTAAAACGAAATATTTTCAGGAACTTTGCTGTCTATTATTTATGCTGGCCAAAGCGGGCTCCATTTGTTTATACATATTAAAGACATACTGTAACATCTATTTTGAAATAAAATAGCTATGTTTCAAGTAAAGACTTTTACTCCAGCATCAAAACTTCTTCATGCATCAGCTGTGTTGTGCACCACCAATTTAACTTGGCCAAAGTTAAACTCAGAGTCCTAACAAATTCAACATAGAACCTGTTTGCAGCTGTCCTCTCGCATGCATTACATATTCAGTGTCTAGCCTAACTTTTCACCCAGTGATTTTCTTTACTGATGATATCGTAACGTACAAACCAAAGTAGCAAGAGATGTTAAAAATTGTCAAAGTTCATGAAGACATCAAAAATGCTTCATAATTTATTACTTTTAAGTCATGGCGCCTCAGTTCTTAAACTCATTTAAATTCACCAACAGCATCCTGATTTTTTTTTTTTTTTTTTTTTTTTTTTTTCGATGTACTGTATCAAAGTTGGTGTTGGTGAAGCTGTTTTAAAATGTCAAGCTACAAGCTTCTCAAAACTCACAAGTAGCTAAACTTTTGGGAAAAGCAGTTTACTTTACTGCTTCTTTTACACGACACTACTTACAGCACTAAAAAGAAGAATCATTTTAAACTTTATCATGTTTAAATGCCAACACATATTTTATATTCATGAGTACATAGAGTTCAGTCATAAGTCATAAAGTAAACAAAGCACTGTTCTCACTCAAATTAGTGTGGTTAAATATTTAGAATAAATAAGATTTTTTTAAAGTTTTTTTTTTTTTTTTTTTTTGGTAAGATGTCTTGTTCACAGTGACTGAATTTATTTGATAAAAAGATGCAGTAAATACCTATTAATATAAATAATATTTTCAGAAACTGTGATACACTACCATTCAAAAGCTTGGGAATATGAGCTACACACACACACACACACACACACACACACACACACACACACACACACACACACACACACACACACAAACACCTTACATTATAAGCAAACATTAAGAATTTAAGAAGTTAAATTCTGTAAGTACTCTACATGGCCCCTTTAAATTCCACCCCAAAATTATATGTCCATATGTATATGTTTCTACCCATTACACAGCACAGACAATTGTGCGCCGTGTGTTCAACCACTCCTGCCATCTCATATTCTGCTGTTCCCCTGTGCAGGCACCATCTAGTCCACCACCAATCCTCTCTGGGCAAACTTAATATGGATATTTTCCCCTTTATCCTTCTCCATTTTCAGTATCTTCCCCTAAACCCGTCTACTGGTGCTGAGTGGGCAGGCTACAGAGGGCAGATTTTTTTTTCCTGAACAAACTATTGCATATTTGTTTTTGTTTTTTTCCTCAGGCTCCTACTCTCCATTTGCCCCTCATTTTACATCCTTTCCTGTTGCACCTTTTTCTGATGAGCTGGCTAATGCAAAGCCCAGAATATACACTAATAGAGAAAGTAGCTGCTTTACGTGGCCAGAGCGAGAAATATCCGCATCCAGCCCACACTCTTCCACCAGCATTTCCCTTCCAGATCACAGAATGAGCCCTGCACACACCACAGGCCCCCAGGCTGGGCAGAACACAGCATGTTGCCCCCCACCGCTCCTTCTTCATAATTAACACCTGAGTGGGAGGCAGGGGCGAGCTCTCCGATTACCTGCTGGGAGGAGAGAGCAGCCACTGAACAGGAAAAACAAGCTGCAAACTACAGCACCTGTTCCCTGTTTAGGACCATAATTCCCTCTTCTCATCTCGTCTAGCTCAACATACTGTATGAACATTATGTGGTGATTTCACCAAACAGTGGCAGTACTTGACATGATGCATTTCAGCGCAAAGGCCTGCATCTTAAACAGCGGCATCTGATATTTTTTATTGTTTTGCAAAATTAATAAAATATCATATTTTGTTTCTTTTAAAAAGGTGCAATTAAATACACTAAATCTAAAATTCTAAGCAAATTAACCGTTTTGACGGTCTAGTTGATGAAAATTGAAAAATGACCAAAAAATAAATAAATAAATTGTTCTGCAATTTATACATCTATGAATACTGCATTCTATAAATTACATAGACATATAATTTAAAATATAGGAATGTCATTATAGCAATAGACTATAAATTCAGATCGAATGATACAACTTATTCTGCAAAACATAATTCATAATTAATATTTTATAACTTCATGAATTATGGGGCTTTTTTAATCTAATTAATTACACAATGAGGGAATTAATCTAATTAGTCACAAATTAATCAGACCTCAAATTTGGCTGAGAAATCACACCCGAAAAAAAAAATTAAAGTCATTATTGTGCTAAATGCGAAAACCATCAAATATAATTTATCACACATAAACAGTATTTATTTAGTTAGTTAGCTCATACAATGGAAGTCAATGGTAACCAAAACAGTTTGGTTACCAACATTCTTCAAAATATTTTCCTTTATGTTCCTTTATTTTTTTATTTTATTTTTTATAGCCCTAATAATTAAAATTCTTAAGAAAAGCATACTAAAAGCAATTTTATATTTAACCATTCAGTTCAGTTCAGTTCAATTTAATCAATCAATCAGATTAATAATAATAATCATTTTTAAATCATCATTACCATGACCAAATCATAACTCAGTCAATTAAAAATAATAGATTAAAAATAGAATACACTCCTAAAAATAAAGGTGCTTAAAAAGTTCTTCACAGCAATGCCATGAAAGAAACATTTTTGGTTCCACAAAAAACTATTCAGTCAAAGCTTCTTTATGGAATCATTAGACAAAAAGGTTCTTCTATGGCAACGTGAAGCACCTTTATTTTTAAGAGTGTAGAATAATAATAGACATAAAACACTGTAGGAAGGCTTGACACATCTTTTTTTCATTTTTATGTCCTTGCATTTTAACAGTACTTTATATATATATATATATATATATATATATATATATATATATATATATATATATATATATATATATATATATAATACTAATTATTATTAGAAGTATTATCTCTATGCTCTTACTCAAAAAAAGGTACTGTTAGAATAAGAAAAAAAAAAAACCTTGTGTCAAGCCTTACTGCGGTGCCTTACATCTGTGCCCTTTGAAACCTTGCAAATTTGTAATTCACATGAGAAGAACGCAAACCCTTTTTTTTATTTCTTACACAATTTTAAAACTGCAAGGTGACTGCTCCAGGCAGTATAAGTCTTTATCTGCATTACAGTGTGTGTCTTTCTTCTGTATTCATGAGTACCTTAAGCGCATGACACCTTTTGAAACACACTCCTCTGTATCTCAGCTAAGCTCTCTGTAGTGCTGTGTGCTGCTCACTGGGTTCTTATCCGAGTGCTCTGCTTTAGCCATCCAAGAACAGCCTGTGATTCTCCGGCAGTCCTTTCTTCTCGCCGCAGTGATTGAGATTATGCACGCTTTCTCTATCTGTTTCTCTGAGCAGCCGCAAAACTGCTTTTTTTAGCTGACTCAGTGCTTCTGTTTTCGGTGACTGTGACAATTTTATTGTCCTAGCCATTGGTTGTCTGGTCTGTCCCTGATTGAATTAACTAAACCTAATCATAAGTCTCACTCTCTGGTGTGCTTGTTGCCATAGCAATTGTACTCTGTATCTTTTTACAACGGTACAGCAAAAGCAATGACGTGCTTTGTGTTTTGTTTAGAGTTGTGAACATGCAGTCTCAGTTGAATGATGGGAAAACTACATTGAAACTGTAGCTAGCTAAGCTCAAAGCTATTTCAACAAGCTACACTACTCTGAAAAAAAATGATGTAGAAACAATTTGCAATCAGAAATTTCACAAATGATTACATTGAAATGGCAGTTAATACACTGAATAGTTATAGTTCACCCAAAAATGAAAATTCTGTCATACTCTCCATTTGTTCCAAACCCAAAGGCCTACTAGATTCTTTCTTCTGTTGAACACAAAAGATGATATTTTGAAGAATGTTGTTGACCAAACAGTTGACGGCATCCAGTATGAAAAGAAAAAAGAAAGAAAAACAAATCCAATGGAAGTCAATGGCTACCGTCAACTGTTCGGCTACCAACATTCTTCAAATACCTTTTCTTCAAATATAATATCATATAATATCATTCTTCAAATATCTATTTATATTTAATAACTGTGTACAAGCAACTAACTACAAGTAACTTTAGTAACTTTAAATTATAGCTATTATATAACATAACTATACAATGCAAATGTAGAATTACATATAATAATGAAATACAATTGCATAGATCAAATAATATCTCAAAAACTTATTAATGAAGGCATCTGAATCAATATATTGCTGTAAACTTAGGACATAAAATAGGACACACATATCAATGATTATTATTCTATTTTTTATATATATATAATTTCATGTATGTGAATCACCTGAATGAACCAACTCACAAACACAGTGTGACCAGTTTAGTCTGAATTGTAAATGAATGACTCTTATGAGGCTTTTAAAAAAAGAATTGTATAAAAAATACTTAGAAAATCTGGTCTAAGCAAATCTGATCAGTTTCTGACATCTTTCTGAAAAGTCGATTTAGTCCATGTGTATGCTACCACACTCTTAAAAGACAAAATTATAAAGTTATCATTTATAAGAATTATATGTTGGAGCAACAATATTGATCACACATCCTATATATATATATATATATATATATATACAGTACAGACCAAAAGTTTGGAAACATTACTATTTTTAATGTTTTTGAAAGAAGTTTCTTCTGCTCATCAAGCCTGCATTTATTTGTTCAAAAATACAGAAAAAAATGTAATATTGTGATATAATATTACAATTTAAAATAATTGTTTTTTAATTTATTATACTTTAAATTATCATTTATTTCTGTGATGCAAAGCTGAATTTTTAGGATCATTATCACATGATCCTTTAGAAATCATTCTATTATGATGATTCATTATCAAAGTTGGAAACAGTTCTGCTGCTTAATATTTTTTCAGAACATGTGATACTTTTTTAGGATACTTTGAATAAAAAGTAAAAAAAGATGGAAACAGTTCTGTATGTTTTTAAAATATAAATATTTAGTAATAACAATATGCACAACTGGTCAGTAATTTGGGGTCAGTAATTTTTTTTTCTTTCTTTTTTTAAATAAAATCAATACTTTTATTCAGCAAGGATGTGTTAAATTGATAAAAAGTGATAGTAAAGAAAATATATTATTAGAATATATATTATTAGAATTATTTTTTTTTTTTTTTTAATAAATGCAGTTCTTTTTTACCCTTTTATTCATCCCTAAAAAAGTTTCACATGTTCTGTTTCCAACACTCATAATAAATCAGAATATTAGAATGATTTCTAAATGATCATGTGATAGACTGGATGTTACATGTGACACTGAAGGCTGGAGTAATGATGCTGAAAATTCAGCTTTGCATCACAGGAATAAATTATTTTTTTTTAAAGTATATTCAAATAGAAAAACTATTATTTTAAGTTGTAATAATATTTCACAATATTACTGTTTTTTCTGTATTTTTTGATCAAATAAATGCAGGCTTGATGAGCAGAAGAGACTTCTTTCAAAAAACATTAAAAATAGTAATGTTTCCAAACTTTTGACCTGTACTGTATATATATGTATATATATATATATATGTGTGTGTGTGTGTGTGTGTGTGTGTGTGTGTGTGTGTGTATAAATGTGTATATTTTTTTTACATTTATTTTTAGGTGTCCTTGTTACACATTACATGTACTTACTATTATAATAACACTCAGTTATGCATAATTACATGCAATTAACCCTAAGACAAACCCTAATCCTAACCATATAGTAAGTGCATGCAGTTCAAAATATTACTCCAATATTACACTATAACAAGGACACCATAAAATAAAGTTTAACCAAAAACAGAAACAAAGAAAACATTTTCAAGGTTCAGAACTACTTCAAAATGTCACGTGCAATTCAATATTTCACTCGGCGTTTCATTATAATTACTTGTGCAACTTACTACGTTCTGAGTGGAAATTTTTTCAAAACCAATTTTATTTACAGCATAGTCAAGATTTTTTTCCAAACAAAAAACTCTATAAAATAGAGAATGTCCCTGAAAACCTTGTGATCATTTAGCTAGTAGTGAAATTATCTGTAATTTAAAAATATATCACGGCACTAAAACAAATGGTATTTTAAATTCTGAATGAAATAGCATACCACTTTTAACAACTTTGAATGTATTGAAGACATATTATCCTGCAAAAGCCTTTAGGAAGCATTGCTTCAGTTCTGTAGTTACCAGAGTGTCAGGTGTCTCAGTGACATTCAGAATGCATGACTATCACAGAGCTTTGTTCAGCTTGATTTGCACCATGCTGATGATATCATTTCATTCGTCTGTCTCTGTCTCCATAGTGATTGTGGTATTGTTTGCGGCCCTGCGGCGTCAAAAGAAAAAGGAGCCCCTGATCATCTCAAAAGAAGACGTCAGGGACAACGTGGTCAGCTACAACGATGAGGGCGGCGGAGAGGAGGACACGCAGGCCTTCGACATCGGAACCCTGCGGAACCCTGAGGTCATCGACACCAACAAACTCCGCCGGGACATAATGCCTGAAATGCTGTTCCCCTTCCGCCGCACGTCCCCCATCAAAGACAACACAGACGTGAGGGACTTTATCAACGGACGGCTGCATGAAAACGACTCGGATCCCACAGCGCCACCTTATGACTCCTTGGCTACCTACGCCTACGAAGGCAACGGCTCTTTGGCGGAGTCCCTCAGCTCTCTGGAATCGGCCGCCACCGAGGGGGACCAAGAGTTTGAATATCTGAGTCACTGGGGTCCACAGTTCAAAAAACTGGCGGATATGTATATAGGGCAGGAGTCCCAGAGAGAGACTTAAAGCGGATATGCAACACAGCACACTTAAATATATCTCAGAGCACTAAATTAACACATACATACTGAAGTCTCCCGCTGTTCTCTGCTGTGTAACGCATATAGACGAATCTACGAAGACTTGAACATCGCGCTCAACTACTGGAAACTCTTCACATAGACGTTCACTTTTCTCTGTCTACTTTAACTTTGTCCTCTTCTTCTTCTGGTCTCTCGCTCTCTCTCTTGCTCTATCTTTCTTTCTTTCCTTCCCCCCAAAAGAATCAGTACAGATGCCTTTTAAGATTAGGGATTTGTTGTAATCAATGGTGTGGACAATGTGTTTTATAACCAAGGTGAGTGATAGTAGCTTTCTATACTATTGATGTTTATGGCTAAAAGAAAAAAAAACAAAACAAAAAAAAACAGACGAAAATAATAATAAAAAAAGCTTAGCTTTTATTGCAGACCAAGTCTAAAATAGGTGCAGTATGTGTATAATATGTTTTACAAGTATGATCATTATGTAAACTACTTGATATCTCTGTTTAAGAGGCAGTTTTCCTGTGGAAGGTTTATATGGGTTCTGTCAAACTGTGGATTCATTTCAGAACATAGAGATAGAGCTGTACAATGAATTGTGTACTTGTAGAATATCAGTCATTCTGTTCATGTCGTTTGAATGCAGTCGCATTGTTTTATACAGTATTTATATTTTTATACTTATTTTGATAATAAACTTTTTAAAATCTTTCCTCTTTATTGTTTGTTCACAATTTAAAGCTGCATTGGATTCAACATTTTGTACGGCTTTCAAAAAATACATTTTCAAACAAATATATTTTATATGGACAATGTAGGGAAAAAGTCTTTTCATTCAGATTTCCAAAAATTAATAAATAAAAAATGAATAATTTAGTATATAATTTAGTAAAAATAATAATAATAACTATTAAATATATATATATATATATATATATATATATATATATATATATACACTGTATACATATATATATAATTATTAATATATATATATATATATATATATATATATATATATATATATATATATATATATTATATATGCTGTGTGTGCACTTTGGATGGGTTAAATGCAGAGCACGAGTATGGGTCACCACTTGGCTGTATGTCACGTCACTATATATATATATATATATATATATATATATATATATATATACACACACACACATATATTATTAATTTTATGCTATAGAAATGAAATGATGAGGTGTGTTCTGTGAGGTGTTATATTATAGTGCAGTGCTGGTTTACAGACTTTGAAATATCAACATACTGAAAGGTCTAATATATACACGGTTTGCATATGTACAGACATACAGTTCTGTACAAATCCTCAAATTTGAATAGTCAGAACAGGAATTCCCAGCAACAGGTGACTAGTTTGCATACAACTTATAAATGAATACCCATGAATACTAACGCGATCATGTTGGCTGCACACTGAAAAGTTTCCTCACTTGAATCAGCTGTCCTTAATTGAACCCAACAGGGTTTAATCTTAAAAACACAGTTTGTCTTCCCTGCCCTCGATAATAAATGAAAACTGAAGTCATTAACCAATTAACCGATAGATGGGCTGTCATTCCAACCCACCTAATGATAGTTTAAAGTTACAAGGCATATTTTAAATATACTGCAGTGTCAATATGGCCTGCTGCATTTAATTAAGGGTTTGATGGATTACGACACACACTAATTATCAAAAATGTAGCTGCAGTCTGTGGCTTTATGTTCTAAATGAAGTGTTTCTTCAAACCAAGGCTTTTTCCATTCAGTACATAGACATGTTACGTTGATCATTTAAAAAAAAAAAAAAAAAAAAATTCTGATAATGTTTTTCTGATATTAGTTTGTCCACAGATAGAACCGCAGCATGTCTGTTCTCATTCGAGTGTAAAGGCCTTTGGTTGCGGTCATGGCCAAGCTGAGGTAGAGTATAATTGGCATTTTATTTCATTAACTCTAGACCGCTATTACACGGGTAAGGTTAACGGAGAAATAAGCATCTATTAGGACTGCCGCTGCCCTCTTTTCTATCCTGACCTTGAATAGCTCAATAATAATAATCGTTCTTTTGACAATGTAACTATTACAATCTTCTCTTAATGCCAAAGCATTTCCCATTTTCCGTCTTCCCTCGGAGGACCTGTAAAATTTGTGACCTTCACTTCCAATGATAGGCAGCAGCTCCCAGTGAACACAGAAATCGGTTCTGAAAAGCAAAAAATTAAAACACTCCATCTGCACACTGTCAGGGAAATGTTTCTATTACAGTGAAAGATGATGCAAATCACTAATCTTTTTCTATATGTAACTCCCAGATCCATAGTATTTGTGTAGGCAATGTCAAAAAATAAATACAAATAAATAATAAATAAACTAATGTTAGTAAACTAATTGTGATATTTCAGTTTTCAATATATACAATAAAAAAATTATACACAGTTTTTATACGATTTTATATACAATTTGTGAATTATTTAAAAAAAACAACAACAAACAACAACAAAAAAAACCTTTTATATTTGAATATATTTCAAAGTGTAATTCGTTCCTGTGATGGCAAAGCAACATTTTCAGCATCGTTACTCCAGTCTTCAGTGGCACATGATCCTTCAGAAATCATTTAATATGCTGATTTGTTGCTCAAGAATTACTGATTATTATCAGTGATGAAAACATTTGTGCTGCTTCATATTTTTGGGGGAAAAATAAAAGTGTTAATTTGTTTTCTTACTTGACCCAAACATTTGAATGGTAGTTTTATTACATTCTACACAAAAATATAAAGCATCACAACTCTATTTAACATTGATAATAATCAGAAAACTGTCTTGAGAAACAAACCAGCTTACAAAAATGATTTCTGAAGGATCATGTGACAATGAAGACTTAAATAATGATGATGACAGTTCAGCTTTTCATCATATAAATAAATTACATTTTACAATCTATTCACATAGAAAAGTTATTTTAAATAAATATTAATAATATTTTACTTTTTTTTAATGCAGCCTTGGTGAGCAGAAGAGACATTCAAAAATAAAAATTATATATATATATACACACAATGGTCTGAAAAAGTTTTTGCCCCTTTCCTGTTTTAATTATTATTATTTTTTTTTTGTTATATTTGTCATACTTGAATGATTCAGATCATCAAAAAAAAAAAATAATAATAATAATAATTTTACACAAAGATAACCCAAGTAAATACAAAATGCAGTTTTGAAATAATTATTTCATGTATTAAGGGAACAAAGCTGTCCAAACCTGCCTGTCACTACATGAAAATGTAATTGTCCCCTAAATCTAATAACTGGATGTGTCACCCTTTGCAGCAACAACTGCAATCAAGCGTTTGCGATAACTGGCACTGAATCTTTTACATCGCTCTTCTTTGCAGAATTGTTTTAGTTCAGCCACATTGGAGGGTTTTGAACAGGGTTTTGAACAAGCATGAACAGACTGTTTAAGGGCATGCCACAGCATCTCAGTTGGTTTTAAGGCCAGACTTTGACTTGGCCACTCCAAAACCCTCATTTTGTTTTTTCTTGAGCCATTCAGAGGTGGACTTGCTGGTGTGTTTGGGATCATTGTTCTGCTGCATAACCCAAGTGCGCTTGAGCTTGAGGTCACAAACTGATGGCAGGACTCCCAGTGAAAAATGAAATTGGGTCTGAAAAGCAAAACATTTAAATACTCCATCTGCATACTGTCAGGCAAATATTTTGATTACAGTGAAAGAAGATGCAAAGCACTCATCTTTTTCTATATGCAGCTCTCAGATCCATAGGTAACATCGCAACAAAACATCTGAAAAAATAAATAAAATAAAAAATACAACAGAAAAACTCATTAAAAGACAAAAGATATGCTATTCCACAGTCGCACATGAGAAACTAATTGCGACGACTAGGAGAATGTTAAACTGCTGAGAGAGGCAGAAGCAGGAATGAAGACATTTTGCTTGTGCCTGCACAAGTCAGCGAGTCATACGTTTGGTGGAACCTTTTATCTTTCCATGCTAAAACATTGTTCAGAGGGTTCACCTCCCCCAATCCCCTACTGGTGGAACTAGACTTTCAACCCTCACTTCAAATACATGGGAAATTGCTTAAAAGGCAGAAAAGTTTGTTAGCAAATGCATTTTTCAAGTTTGAAGCTCTTTAAACAAAAGGATTGTTCAATAAAACACCATTATTTAAATTAAGAACAATGTCTGGAGGCCAGCGTCGGATCAAAGAATGGTTAAGTACTGTAGTGTACAGTTAATCTTGCATCAGCTACAAATAGGGGTATTGAAATCAAAGGGTTAATCTAGATTAATACATCTAAGGATGTAATGCTTGGGACTAACGCTGCCAAACAAATGTTGCTTTGTGTGTTCCGCCTCAAGTAGGGGTGACCCAGAAACATCAGAGTCCTGACATGCCACTGTGCCCTTGAGCAAGTCACTTAACCCTACAACACTCCACAGAGACAGGCCCTCAAATTACTGTTCTCTAAATCACTATGGATGAAATTTGTCTGCTAAGCAGCAAGCAATCTTCATATCCCCAAAATGCACATTCCAATTGAGGTCTTTACATCTGATATTTCATTATTAAAACAGGTAATATGGAGTATCATGTTCAGATTTAGAGTAATTGGGTAAATAAACAGCATGCCGTTAGCAGTTGCTTTTGTTCAAAGTGATTTACAGAAGGCTAATTACAGGGACAGAATCCTGGAGCAATTCAAGGTCAGATGCTTCTCTCAAGGGGATAATGGTTATTGCTCATGGTTCAAACCTGCAACTTCCCTTAACCTGCAACAAAAAAACAATGCCAATAGCAGTTTAAAAGGTTGTATATACATCAAGGGTTATTATTGTTAACTACAGCTGCAGCTATTAAACCATTTTTGTTGATTAAAATATAAATAAAATGTTATATTAAAAACTTATTTCAATCTGTTGCCATTTCTAATTTTCAAATAGTTGAAGCAATAAAATTGCTAACTGGAAATAAAATAAAAAATAAACCAATCCTAAATAGTAATATTAAATTAATAATTATATAATTATATATTAATATCTATCTATCTATCTATCTATCTATCTATCTATAAGTGACGTGACATACAGCCAAGTATGGTGACCCATACTCAGAATTCGTGCACTGCATTTAACCCCATCCAAAGCGCGCACACACAGCAGTGAACACACACACACCGTGAACACACACCCGGAGCAGTGGGCAGCCATTTATGCTGCGGCACCGGGGAGCAGTTGGGGGTTCAGTGCCTTGCTCAAGGGCACCTCAGTCGTGGTATTGCCGGCCCTAAACTTGAACCCACAACCTTAGGGTTAGGAGTCAAACTCTCTAACCACTAGGCCATGACTTCCCCACAATCAATCAATCAATCAATCAATAATTCAATCAATCAATCAATCAATCTATATAGATAATCACGATCACATGATCACGATAAATGTATGTAGAGGGGAATGCTAGCTATGCATTTCAGTTTCCTTTCACTTTAATACATGATGTGAATAATATATCATACATACAGAACATTCTGCTAATGCAGTAACCATAATTTTTCTCCTTTGGTTGCTGTTGTATTCTTAGATTAAATGATGGAGCCTTTAAAATATCCATGGACGGAGGTGCGGTTCCAGTGAGATTTCTATTGTGCAAGTGTGTAGAGGCATATTTTTACTACAGCGAAACATAGCCCATCTCACATATATAGATTTCATTGTGAGGCAAGAGACGAGATACTAATTTTCCACCAACACTCACACCACAACTCAATCCGAGCCTACAATGTAAATCTACCCTCACTCTACTTACAGTAATGGATCAAAAGTGTGGATATCACTAAACAAGATCCACTTTTCATTTGATCAATAGCTCCTGACCGGCCATTTGTGAAGATATTTTCTCTGTGAAGCTACCGTGCTGCTCTTCCATTTTAGCTCCAAAGGGTTCTTGTTTCTGTAATCTCAAAAAAAAAAAAAAAAAAAACATAATCTCCCTGCAGTCATAGCTGAATGTCGAGAGTTACAGGCGAATGCAAAATATAGCCATTCTACAGAAGGAGCCACTTATCTTTTGTATAGAATATCATCTTTCTCCCACATAGTCTCCCACATACAGCATGTAGATCAATCAGAAAAACGCCTAAAGGATAAACATAATGAAATATACTGTCTAATTGTGACAGATAAGTTCCAACAGGAAGGTCTTTAAATCATTCTTTGTTGTTTTTCATTTGTTTTATTACTAAACATGCACTTATCATATACAAATATCATGCTTCTTGCTGTTTGCATAAAATAAATAAAAAAGATTATGTTCACAATAAAGATTGCACAAGTCACAAAGGGTTAGGAACCGATAGATAGATAGATAGATAGATAGATAGATAGATAGATAGATAGATAGATAGATAGATAGATAGATAGATAGATAGATAGATAGATAGATAGATAGATAGATAGATAGATAGATAGATAGATAGATAGATAGATATTTGATAGATAGATAGATACATTCACTATTCATCTTTTGGCCAAAACAATGGTTACTTAAATTAAATATTTCATTAAACAATAATTAAAATATTACAAAATACCTTTTTTACTCTGCTGAAAAGCTATTAAATAGCCTATTTAACATGTTAAATGAACTGCACCTTCTTCATAGGCAATTATGTATATAGAGAAAGAGACTTTAAAATAAAATAAATAAATGAATGAATAAATAAATATATCTTATTCACTAGAGTAAAACGTGTGACAACTTTCCCAGCTCTCCTATCTCAATATCCTTCTTTAAGATCTCTAACTCATTAATTGTAATCACTGAGCCTTATCTAACTATTAACCCCATTGTACATCTCTGAATTGGATGTATATCTGTGTGGTTCTTAACCAGTGAAAGGGCTATTGGTATTAAAAAAAAAAAAAAATACAATCACACTAATGGAGACCATTTAATCAAATCATATGATGCCGTAGTAATCTGACAATGGGATATTATAATTCTAATTTCAATACAGATTTAATTTGCCCGCAAAGTATTTCAGCATTTTAATGCCGAGAAACGTAGAGCTTTTTAATGAGGAAGTAATTTGATACTGCAGAAGCAGCCATACATCTGAATTAAAAAACACAGCATGCGTGACCCTCGCATGACATTTGAATATGACCAATGAGTCACAGAAGGACTGTTGCACCTGGAGGGTTTGTTAGTGCGCCCGGCTGTGCATTTTGCGCCGGTAAAAGGGCATGCGGAGACCTGTTAGAACTATATCTGTAAATTAAACTCGAGGTCAAGGTGAAGCGAGACCAGACGGGCTGTCACTGCAGATTACCCCCGTCTGATGATCTAAGAGGGTCCTGAGCTATCGGGCAGCTAGCCACCAGGAATATGTTGTTAAAATCTGAAATGACCAAGCGAGATCCTCTCCTCCTCCTCGTGCCCTTATCTTTCAAAGAGGTGCGAGCATTTTCCGCAGCGCTCTGAGGTAATGTGCTTATAATGGATGTAAGAATGTTACTCTCCGCTCACGTAGACCGTGTCTATTTCTCATGAAGCTCTAATCATCAAACAGTGTACTGCCTGAATAAGACCGGAGACTATTTTAACATAATGACAACAGGGAAAGTTCTGCCATAGTAAATTTTCGATCTAATTGAGATCATTTGTCTTCGATAACGTTTCAAATGAGCCTTAATGATATTGAGCAGCAGACAGTGTCACATTAAAAGCCTCTAAAACACATGTGGTGCCGTCATTAATTTTTCAATCAAAAGAGAAAAATGCTAGGCACAACTCTGCCATTAGGTTGCTAAAGAATGAAAATGCCTGTCAAAGTCACGACTTCTTGATTTCTCTGCATATTCACCACCAACGGGGTGAAGCCTGACACGAGGCTTGACTTCTTGTTGTGGTGGAAACAGTTTAATCACAGTATTTAGACAGAGTAGGGGACCGGGCATCATACGGAGAGCTATTTGGAGAGACCAATGACCCATGGACTGCAATGAACTGTGGGAAACGCCTCCAGTCCAGAGAGACATAGCGTGGTTACTGCGGCAACGCAGCATAAAATGCTCACACACATCAATCATTCAGATGATAGAAAGCGATCAGAAAGATGACATTGGTGCACTCGTATGTTGTTGTTTTTCTCGTGTGGCATCGTAAACTAGTCACACATCATAGAGTATAACACATGAAGTTCACCTCAAAATTAACATTTTGACATTGTTTATTCACCCACAAGTTGTTCTAAACCTGTATGACTTTCTTATATATATAATTTTGGTAACCACACTGTTGCTGATCTCCATTGACTTCCATGGTATGAAGAAAAGAAATAAATATTTATATACTACTGATGTCAATGGAAACCAAAGACTGTTTGGTTACCAACATTCGTCAAAATATCTTATTTTGTGTTCAGCAGAAGAGAGAAAATCATACAGGTTTGAAACAACTTGAGGGTGAGTAAATGATGACAGAATTAAAATTTTTGGATGAACTATCCTTTTTGACTGAATTAGGATTTTTTGATTTAATATAATTTTAAATTTTGTATAGTTTTACAATTAATATTTAATAATGGTTTGTGAAAGATATTTTGTATCTGTTTGTTTTTGTGAACAAAAGCAAATGTTATGTAAAAACGCAAACGCAATCATGCCGTTTTAGCTTGCTTTTCATTTTTCATTTTTTAGCTCTTTCATCATGAGTTAATTTTGTGTTTGTACCCAAGGATTCTGTGTCCAATTCTGCGCTGGCTGAGCTACCGAGCAAGCTACCGAAAAGCGAAACATAAGGAGTTGTAACCATAACTGTGTACGAAAATAAATTTATATAAATAAATATATATATATATGTTTTACAGCCTCTAGTGTTCACTGGAAACTGCAGTGATATGTACTTACTGGTACGTATTTCGTGTCTTGTGAAAAAGTTCCCAGAGTACGTTTTCGTCATGAGACCAGGTTGAATGAATGAATAGTCTTGCACAATTAAACTACCAATATACAGGTGCTGGACATATAATTAGAATATCATCAAAAAGTTGATTTATTTCACTAATTCCATTTAAAAAGCGAAACTTGTATATTATATTCATTCATTACACACAGACTGATATATTTCAAATGTTTATTTATTTTAATTTTGATGATTATAACTGACATCATGAACTTGCATAGTCAAGAAAATATTTAATTGTTGTTATTTTGTGTTCAGCAGAAGAAAGAAATTCATACAGGTTTGGAACAACTTGAGGGTGAGTAAATGATTTAATTTTTGGGAGGTGAACTATCCCTTTAACTGCATGAAGTGCATCAACCGTCTTCAATAATCTGTCAATTACAGCACGGATTCCAAACTCTTTAAACTGATGGGAGGATTAGATTTGATGTAGGTTTCTTATTACCGGAGGCCATTTTAGAGTTCTACTGTAACTTGTTAAGTCAGCAAGGACAGCAATGTGTGAAGTGAACACCTTCCCTCTGCTGTTACCCGATTCAATAGCGTCAGCCTTCTTATCAAAGTCATGTCTATGAACGCGTGTGAAACAGCAGGTGTGTGACGGTGACCCACCAGGCTAAAAAGAGACTGATTGTCATGTATCTCTTTGATATTGCATGCGTTTTTAAAACAGTTGCATCAGCGTTTAACATTCGCAGCTGGTTTTCTTCTCGGGGCTTCAGGATTTGAGACTCAGCTCTGCTATCTTGTTCTTTTCTTTTTGGACTTTGCTGCATTAAATGTGATTATTCTGCTGAATGTGACTGTTTCACTTTAGTTAGAGAGACCTAACTTCTCGCAGAACTTTCAGTGCTTTTTATAACGGTTCAGTCAATTTAAAATGACAATTTTGTCATTGTTTCCTAACCCATAGGACTTCCTTCCTCTGTAGAAAACAAACCAATAATATTTTATGAATCTTTTTGCCATGCAATTACAATGGAACTGGAGCTGTCAAGAATCAAAAGGGCATAAAAACTTCATAAAAACATCATAACATTGGTCCAAATGCATTATATTCACTGAAAATATTTCATGTTCCTCAATCAGTTGATTATAGAAGCAGCAGTGTCTGATATGTGAACAACTCAGTCTTCTGAGTCAAATCTTTTATATAAATCAGTTGAGTTGGTTCAATAAAATGTAATGATTCAATCACGAATCCAGCTGATCATAAAGGTTTGCAACAACATGACTTCTATTTTTGAGTAAACCAGTTCACTTTAGCCCTCTAATGAACATAAAAACCAAAACAATATATAATAAAAAAGTTTGATTTGCATAAAATATGACTTATTACTGGAAACAAAGGCAAGTTTTGAAAAAAATAATTTACCTAGAGGCAAGGTAAATTAATAAAAAAATAAATAAATAAAAGTAATTAATTAAAGGCGTAGACAATTAAATATCTGCAGTTACACAGTGATGTAAAATTACTAGGACAATCCATCAGCATCAGCAAATCTAACCTGTTCCTGACTGGGGTTTGTGGTTTTAAAGTGTGTTTGTATTTGAATAGATTTTAGATGAATAGTTTGCTGTATTTTATAATTTTAAAAAAAATAAATAAAATAAAATCTCTAAATGGATTGCAACCATATCTACTTAATTTCATTAAAAAAATACTAAGAAAACAAAGTAGAATAACCAAGGAAAAAAATACTGCTTTATTCATGGGGAATTCACTAAGAATGAATTGTGCACACAAAAGCGTTTCTTATTTACACAGACAATTCACTAAAGGAATTCAAGTAAACACCTGCAAATCAGGCCAGAGGCCAACCGTGATCCAGCATACTTTACTCGGACGGTACAGCATCACTACATCACTGCTGGATATGTCTGCTTATGATGCTCTTCTCCATCTTTTGATGAATTACTATAACCGTAATCACCAAAAAATGTACATCATAATTTCATTCACCACTTTTATATTAAAATTCTAAATAAATAAATAAAAATAAATCGTTTTAAATGCTACAAGTGAATTTAGGCATCACATTTTAATGTACACTTATGGAAAATGGATTTGACTACTCGATGATCTAACTTTTCACCGAAATTTCAGAGCTTTCCATACCTTACATAAAGAAATCACACATTTCAAAATCTTTTTCTTATTAGTTTTAATTAGTTACTCACCCTCATAACGTTCCTAACCTGTATGCCTTCCAGTCTCCATGGAAAACAAGCCAGTGCATTCCATTCTGAAGAAGGTACTCTTTCACAAATCATTTTTTGAAGGTCATTCCTTTACATGTGACTATTAAGGGACTGGAGCTGTAAAGAATCAAAAAAGACATAAATGCACCATTAAAGTATGGTAAAATTGGGCTAAATGACCAGTGAAAAATGTATATTAGATTGAAAATACCACATTTAAAATGAAGTAGAAGCAAGCACTGTATATATATATATATATGTATGCATATGTATATGTATATATATGTATACTATAGAGAGAGAGAGAGAGAGAGAGAGAGAGAGAGAGAGTAATATATGTATCAGTATATATTTTTATATTTTATGGTCATCTTACAGGGTTTTTTTTTTTTTTTACTTGGATGCAACACTTGTCAAATGCTCTATAGAACAAATACAACTGTCGAATGCATTTGGAGAAATATGAATGAAGTATTTCAACACTTTTATTAGACACATAGATGGACAATGACTAGGGAGGCAAAGGGCAGATTATTGATCAATAATGCAAGTCTTGTTTGATGTGCCAAGAAAGGTTAAAACAGGGTATCTTCATAAGACACCAGAGAGGAAAAAAGCTAGCTTAACGATAGCGAGGGAAAGATTAAAGAAGAGGACTCTGAAGTTTTACAGGGTCGTGCCACAGGCAGTAAACAGGTACTCCAGCATGAGCTCAAGGGGGCACGATGAGTGGAACACCGCCCAGATGTACGATTAATCATTTGAGTCATGTGGTCCAAACGTCCCACAGGATGTACTCATCGCTTTTTAAAACCATCTTAAAAAGCAGCCCAGCTCTCCAGAGATTTGGAGGGTAATAGTCAGGTAGGGGCTCTAGAGGTGTTTGGCTATGACGATAGCAGCCTAACAAGCAGCGCGGGGCATTGGAGGTTGTGGAGATGGCATGGTGTTATGGGATTCTGAACCAATTTGGAATAACAGCTTGATGGATTTGCAGACACTCAGAAGGTCTCACGGTTATATATTTATATATAACTGCAATATATATTTTTTTCATCTAGGCACTTAGTAGCAGTTTTGTTGTGGGTACCACTAAGAGTTGTCGGCTCATAAGTGATACGTCCCAAAGCCTTGCGAAATAAAAGTAAACGTGATATATCTTCTTAAAGACATATCGTCGCAGGAGAGGCACAATATAACCGTATCATATTATGGGCATTATTGAATGCCAGTCTTTAAATGTAATTTACTCCATAAAAGTCCACAAATTTAATTTACAGAGAACTTGCCAATTACTCCGCACAAGAAGGCACTTACAGAGAGCGGGTGAAAATGCATTCTGATAAAGCACTCAGCATCTTCATAAAACCGCTTGCCAACGAGAAAAAGCCCTGATACTTTACCTGTCTGAGCTCATAAAATGATTTTATATTTGGCACTTTGGCAGATTTGCGAGGGCTCGTGGACCTTGACTCGAGGACTTCTCGATCTACCGTATGGAAGAAAACTACACGTATCTAAAATAACACACGAGAGAGCCTTCTTCAAGCTCTTAGAAAGAGCACAACATAACCCCCACCCCCAAACCTTGGCCTCTCTCGGTTACTGCTAGTCTTGCTCACACACACCACTTATAATGCCATGGCAAGCTTCATTACACAAACATCGGCAAAGAATGAGCCACATAAGCATCAAAACAGCATTTTAAGTGACAGCCGTGACCTCATTCGGCGCTGTGGAATGACTCTGAAGCATTTAAAACGAAGGTGAACGCCCCACTATATTGTAATGGCCGTTTCAGACAAAATTCAGCAGAGAAGCATAAATGGTTGCATAAATTGTTGCATATTTTGGATCCATCTGGGTGATTTTCTTGGGGGGAAACTGTAATTGCCATTCTTGAATGCGGGTTGCCCGCCTCTTTTGAGCGGCAGTAATATGCATCCATCATATCTCCCATGATTATGGGAGCTGCAGATGCCAGTCATGTCATTTCCAGCTTATTGCTGATGGCACGGTCTTCCCGTGCTGTTGATGTGTAATTTGGGAGGTTTAGGAAGGAGAAGACGAGCAGGAGAGAAGTGGTGAGGGCTGATTTAGATAATTGCAGTTTCAGTTGCCAAACTGAAGGCTTACATTAGTGTCTTACCCAAACGCAAGGGTACGAACAGCAGAAGGTAAATAGCTTTGAGATTACCCAGTTTGTTTTTATTTTGACACACCTCTACGGGGTTGAATGAATGACAGATTGTACTCTAAGGCGATAGCTTCATAAATTAAACAACACGGTTTAGCAAAGTAAAAGCGCTTACACAATCTTCAAGAGGTGTCTTGTGAATAAAACAAGTATTTTAGACCCTACACTTATGAATGTTATGAAAGCCTTACAGACACATAGAAATTGGAGTCATGCCTTGCGAACAGACAGGAAACATGCTGGAAAATGTCTTTCTGATTAAATAAATCGCTTTTAGACTGTGCAAACATAACAATTAAAAAAAAACATTGGTAGTAAAGTTCACTGTAGAGTCCAGACTGTAAATGGCGCATGCATCACAATATCTTCCCCTTTTCCAATAAGAACAAGAGAAATCACCTTTAATTAGATGGCACCATCTAGTGGCAAATGCTCTGTTTGTTCTGTATTTCAACTAGATCTTTTTTGTAGTTTATTACAAAGTAAAAATGCTTAATTATTTAGCAGTTCTTACTTATTTCAGGTAATTAAGAAAGGTTTAAGTGGAAAACCTTTATTTTTATGTAATTTTGTAATTGTAAATGTAAATTTACAAATGTATGAATATTCATTATTAACTTTTAATAATATTACTTAATACTAATTTATATTACAGAATAATTTTGCACTATACATTATTGACTTTAATTATATATAATATATATTTTATAAAAATTAAATAAGAAATTAAGTAATTATTTCACCAAAATGTAAGCTCATTTTAAGGCTCAGACTGTTACCCAATATTTGAATCTCAATATTTTATATGATTTATTTACAAATGTAGAAACATTTATTGTTAACGTAATAAAATATTACATTAATAAGAAATAATTAGTTTATTCTTAATAGAAATTCTTTACTGAAATTATATGAAATAATATTTATTTATTAAATAATCAAGACTTTTTCTGTATTTTAACTATACTAGACCAAAACCGCTTCTATGTAGCAATACTGCCAATGTTGAAATTTGATCCTTTATGCACATTGTCAGAAAACACACCAACTCTAGACAAACCGTGATTGCTGAACATATTACATTTACATTATTTTCAAGCTCCAAACTGATCTGCATAAATTTTCGTTGGATCTTTTCCGGGAATGCATTTAAATACTAGACCTGCATTTTAACACACGACAGATTCAGGTGTCCTTGACTTCTTATGCTGAGTTCAGCAGTTACTTGGTGCCATCTTGAGGTGAAATTCTGTATGGGGTGCAAACAATGCCACATATTACCAAGGTCACAGGAACATCTGCTGCCACGTGAGAATGCCATGAGCATGATGAAATATCTTTGAAACATGGTTACTGCATCTTTGCCTGTAGTACAACTCCAATGTTGTTCACGGTCATTTTGGTAAGTCGATCATCTAAGAAAAAAAAAAAAAAAAAAAAAAAATAAAAATAGATGATTTAGTCAGTTAATTAAAAATCTATATTTTAGAAACTGCACATGCGTGAAGGTGATCTGAAACACCCTGCTGGTATATGACTTAAAGTTTAGATGAAAACTGAAGTTCTGAAATGAACCTCTGTTTCTGAATTCACATTTTATACACAGTCACAGAAGAGAGGTCTGAGTGATTTGTGTAACTCATTTTTGTAAAGAATGGAATCCTGTGATGACACTATATGATAGGAAACACATATAAAGGTGAGAAACATAGAAGACAACAAACTATCAAAGAAACAATTAATTAAATAAAAAAGAACAGATTAAAAACTTGACATTTGAACAAAATAAATTAATATTTCAAATGTCATTTAAAATGCCTGTTATAAAATAATAATAATAAATGAATAAATAAAAACTATTAACTTGCCTTGCAGAACCCATTGAAGCACTGGAGATAAATTAATGCTTTTAAATAATGTAGTTCGATTAATAGGCTTAAATAATTTAGTTTGATTTATTAGAGTCACCGACATGTATGTCCTAGACCTCTTTCACAGCCCGGGATGTTGGTTGTATTCGAAGATCCTTCAGCAGGATTTGTAATGTCCCTAGTTGGTCAAATCCTGTTGAAATGATAGACCAGAAACATTCATTTGAATCTCTGAGTGTGTTTTTTTGGTTACAGATCAATTAATTAACATCATCACATCATTTGGCAATGCAGTTCACCAGAGGGAAACCGATTTATATGCATTATTCAGTTTTGACAGATTATTGTTTTGACGCAATAGATAAATTAATATTTGTCATGAAGCAAGTGGCATGAAGACATTTAGAAATGTTAATGGGTAATGGCAAAAAAATAGATCAATTAAATTTTTATAAAGCAGCCATTTAAACCTACTGATGACTTTCTAGTAGCGCAGCCTTGATGAGAATGAATTTGGGTTTCTCCTTGACCTAGAAAGCAGGTCTCTCATTTCATGAAGTGCCTCAATAGATTTGTGCCCAACCATTCATGAATATTGCTCTGCAATCTTTCAACTTGAAAGGTTCAGAGGGCCATGGCCATGGGTTATGACAGTCTTTTATCTTGACGGATCGAGGTTGAGGAGAAATTACGGTTGCCAACAGCTGGTTCTTCTGCCATAACTAGCCAAGGTTTTATGTTTTTTTTTTTCTTCTCAGAAAAATGTCTGTAATTTAAATTAATAAAATTTGTAATTGTTCTGCTTTATGCCTCTCTTTGGGAGGGTTAAAATGGATTATTCTTAATTAGTAATTTGTCATTCAGCTGACACTTTCATCCAAAGTGACTTGTGGTAGCCTTATTACAGGGACAAATCCCCCTGGAGTATCCTGAGGTTAAGTGTCTTGCTCAAGGACACAATGGATTGCCTTCTACTGTTTGAACCTACAGCCATGAACTTACAACACCTTCAGGATGCTCCACCATTTGCTGTATTACAAAATGTGTTTTGCCAATGTCACATTCACAATATGGAAGAAAAAGACACCCACACACACCCACAAAAAAGGTAAGGTAAAATTAAAAAGTATAACTAAAAAAAATAAGTAATTTTAAAAACTAGTCAATTTATTTGTAAATTCAGTCTGAGTAACGGCCAGTATATTAAGTACACTAGAGTCAGTATGATTTTTTTTTTTTTTATTAAAATTGATGATAATAATTGCTAATATATATATATATATATATATATATATATATATATATATATATATATATATATATATATATATATATATATTTTTTATTATATATTTTTTTTTTTTTTTTTTTTACAGTTTATTTAACAAATAATCTTGATAAAAATGTAATAAGTTTCCAGAAAATTTTAAGGAGCACAATTGTTTTTAAAACTGATAATAATTTTTGAATGATCCTGTGACACTTAAGACTGAAGTAGTGACTGCTGAAAATTCAGGTTTTTAATCCTAGGAATAAATGGCATCATAAAGTATATTCAAATAGAAAAGTTATTTTAAATTCTAATAATATTTCACATTAATACAGTTTTTGCTGTATTATTTTATGAAATAAAAAAAAATGTGGCTATAGTATTGTCATGAGTATAATTATGTTACAGTCGTCAAGATCGCAATGACAACATCCCGGATCAACACCACTCATATACTGCAGAGTATACAGAGTACTGAAACCTAAAGATGTCCGAGGTCCACTCCCTGTGCAACTGACACTCGACTGCCATTGGCTCATCTGCGTTCAAGGGGAGGGGCTTACCAATAGGTCAATTGAAGAGCCTGATTTCATGCATAAAATCAACCCAGATAGTGTCATGCCCTGCATCTCAATGTTCATACTATCCATCCTAAATAGTATGTGAGAGTATGTGTTGAAAAGAGTATGCCAAAAGTCCCAGAATGGACTACTATTTCAGGTTGATTTTTGAAGTGTGGATCCATGCACACTCTAATGCCTAAAATTGCCCACAATCCATTGCGCTTTGTGATAGTATGTCCCAAAGCTTGCCTACTCGTCTACTACAGACTCAAAAGTGTGTACTTTTTCTTCACCAAAAGAGTACATACTTTAAGGAAGTAGTATAAGTAGGCACATTGAGACGCAGGGTTGTATTCCCTCTTAATTGGTCCTCTTAATGAAGAGCACTTGTTGCATTTGCTTTAGAGGGACATTTACGTTCAATTTTCTTAAGAACTGTTTGAAGTAACTGATAACTGATAATAGTTTGTGCTGCATATTTCAAATGTGCACATTCTGTTCTATATAAGTTCCAGTAAACACCAATGCAATTTTGTGGCAAAAATGCAGCAAAACGTTTTGAAGATCAGACAGCTATTTTCTTTGTAATGATAAGTAAGTAAGTAAGTAAGTAGAGTCCTCCAGGATTAGACAGGAACAGCATGTGAAGGGCAATCAGAACGCTGCGACAGAACGCTCATCAAAAGACTAATCCTTGTGCTGGAAAAAAGCTCTATCACCAAATTCCCTGCAAGACTGTTGAACATACAGGGTGTGTTTCCACCCTCTGTCATTTCAAAGGAAATAGGAGAGCACCTTATCCCAGGAGCCTCACAGCTTCCTAGCTTGAAGTAAATCTCTAGGGGGGCATCAGGGTCACAACAACACAAGCGGATCTATATTCTGTATGTATGCCTCCACACTTGCTTTAGGATAACAGAGTTTCACCTGAACACACCAATGTCCTAAAAGTGACCTGAGAAACTTGCACATGGTCACATAAGCCGCGTTTCCACCGCTGGAACTTTACCCAGGAACTAGGGACTTTGGGCTGGTCCTCGGTGTATTTCCACCGCAGGAACCAGGATCCTAATAAAGTTCTGGGTCAAAAAAATGCCCCTCAGAAAGTCCCTGCTCGCGAGGTAGTACTTTTTCAAAGGTCCGGAAGTTTCGGGGGTTGGGACTTGGGCGCTAAACATGCTGATTGGTTGAGTTCACGCAGCATTGTGATTTCAACCACCATTTACTCGGATAATTTTCAAAATATTACTGTTATTGTGTCATGAAATGTAGTTTTAAAAATATTTCAGGCGAGAATGTAGTTGTTTAAAACTCAAATCTGTGGTTTATTACATTTAACCGCCTTCTAAAAATGTGTTTCGCTGATTTTGGAGACGATCAGCTCCACGCGATCAGCGGGAGCTCAGTGCTAATGTATCTGCCAAAAGCAGTCTCAACTCGGCTAGTCCTTCTGACATTTGCAGTTGGCTCTGATCTCTCTTTAGTGGTTAAACATTAAATATCATTCGTTTTTGGTAAATCTAACAGGTAATCTTTGGTCTTTATTCAATTTATCTATATGTTAAAAGAGGCAATTGATATAATATTTTGTTTCATTGTAATGTAGGCTGTATATAAACACATTTCCCTGAATGAAGTACATTTCTGCAGCTCGTCTAATTGTAAATATACAGTGAGGAAAATTGCAGTAGCCAAGGCGAGTACGCTCTTGTTTGCAGAATTACTGGACTTGCCTCGTCCCGTCCGCGAAGTTCACACTCCCGAGTCAAACTCTCAAAGTCCGTACTACCGAGGATGCAAGTCAAAAATTTGCGTACATTGTATTGAGAAACGTGTGCAGACCTACGTCACCAGACTATTTGCCTAATCTTCATGGTACTTTAGACGGCGGAAAAGGTTTAACTGTAATTAGTTTCAAAGGTTTTGCTTCAAATATAATTAATTGCTTAATGTTACATATGAAAAAAATGCAATTAAATAGATATTTATTAAAATACCATTTGTTTACTTATGTATATTCCTGAAATTTCCAGATTTTTATTCAGTTCATCAAGTGAATCAGTTGTTGATTCAGTAACCGTGCTTACTTCGTGAGACTTTTAAAAAAATTAATTAAGAGATCCGACTCTTAAGACTGATTTGTTTATAAACCGGACTACTACTACAGTGCTCGGGAGCTGATATGGTCGGTTCACTTAGTTTTGTCATGGCCACGACATAACTTGTGGGAATGTGATAACATGACGTGGCCACGAGATATTAATTTGTGGGAACATCATATTAACTTGTGGGAACGTGGTGATATGTCGTGGCCACGAGATCATTTTGTCGAGGTAATGACATCCTTATGTCGAGATACTATGTTGAGGGAACAACATATTTTCTTGTGGCCATGAGTTTAATGCATAAACAAACCTGCGTGACCATAGCAACCCGGGATTATCGGGGTTGTATTAGTTTGTATTTTTTTTTGTATTATTTTGTTTATATTATTTATTATTGTTATTTTTAATATTATTTTTTTAATTATAATACAGGCCTTGGCTACCGGACTGTATTACGAGCGATAGTCAGCATTCAATTGTTCAAAAGTTTATCATGAATAGAGTTACATACAGTAAATGCATAATATAAATAGGCCTACAAGAAAACATTTTTATCCATCCTACAGTCTTGTAAGTTTAGTTTAGTTTATTAGTTTATAATAACTTGGACAGTCTTCTTTCATAAAAAGAGCAGCTTTAGCCTCTACGGCTAATTTCCAGCTGTCCATTAACTGATCGGCTTTTTCCCGTAATATTTGTATATTATTATTTTAAACCTATTTTTATTGGTTATATTTTTTATATTAGTTTATATTATTTTTTTCCCTTCATTTCGATCTCTTTACCTTCTGAATACTTTTGTAAATAAAAAGCCTATTGTAAATGCTCAACATGCCATAAAGATTTGATTATGCTGTCTGGAATTTTTGCTGGAATGCGGTTTCAATTTAACATATATTTCATTTTATTTTGGCTAATTAATAGACCATAATTACAAATACTACAGATTTGTTGAGGAATTAATCATTCACATACTTTCATTTGTAAATGAAAACACGCTCATTTATCATCACACATGGGCATAAATACAATCATAAAGTCAAAACTTTATTGCCATAATTGTCAGGCGTTTACTTTATGTAATATATGGTAGGCTAGCAAATACATAATTATACACAAATTGAAATGGGGAAATAAGCATATATAACAATAAATATAAAAATATAGCCTAAACATTAAATGTTTAATGTTAATAAAATGTTTTATCTATCTCTGGTAATCCTGGGTTGATATGGTCACACAGGTTTGTTTGTTTGCAATAAACTCGTGGCCACAAGACAAATGTGTCATTCCCTCAACATAAGGATGTCGTTACCTCAACAAAATGATCTTGTGGCCACGGCATAATCACGTTCCCACAAATTAGCCTAATATCTCATTGCCACTTCATGTACAGTCTTTGGTCGTGGCCACCACCAAATTAACTGACCATGTCAACTCACAGGCACCGTATAGGCCTACACTCACTGTTGCACTTTATGTTTTTGATTTATTAAAAAAAAGAACCATCTCACAAACGGAGTTACACAATACATTTTTGATTCACTACAAAGAACTGGCTCATAAGAGTTATTTCTTCTTAAAACAGATTTGCGCAGTTTGTTGTTGATTCACTAAAAAGAACCGACTCACAAGAGCCATTTGTTCATGAATTGGACAACACCAGTAGTTGTATTTGTTTGTTTTTACATGCAGCCCGCGAAGACAACTCAATACAAAGTCATATTTTCTTACCATTATTTTGCCACTTCTTATCCATCATATTCGTGTTATTAAACGTGGTTTTATTCATTTTAAAGTGACTCTGATTCAAGCAGCATCGTATGAAACGCGTACTGTGTGTGCGTGCGGAAGGTGACGATGACCTTTTGACACGCCCTTTTTTTGATTGCCAGATTTTCAAAACGTACATCTGCCTTATTTTGTGGTAAATACGAGATAAATATTAAATAATATTTTATGAACCAAACTGTAGGCTAATTCAGTGTAAATCATTCCTTATTCACTGAAAATTTACACAGTAACCATTTCATGTTCTGTATTCAGCTGTGCTACTATGATAAAAGGTTCTGTAGGACAAGTGGTCAGTCATACAGAAAGTAAGTTTCAGAGTAGTGTTCTGTGCGCATCCACTTTACCCAAGTTCACCTCTGCTTTGTGCATCCAAATAGCCTTGTTTTGTGTTCAATAAAGCAGCACAGACACAGCAGCAAGCTTACACAATACAACACAGCCTTTAACGGCCCCCTCTGGGTATCCATTTAAGTGACTGCATGGGAGAATGTCTGATAAACCTGTGTATGAACCCCCTTATCTCCACCAGCCAAGACCACTGAGCAGATTGTATTACAATAGAGATGGACCCTTCACCAAATGCAGCCAAACACTAAAATACACACCCACACACATCACTCTAAAGGTGTTATTGGTCTCTCTGGAATCCCTCATTTGCACACACTCAGTTGTGCATTGTTTTCCTCCACACCAATTTGACACATTGAATTTTTAAAACTGGACGTGCGACAACAGGACGATTGTGTGAGCTTTGCCCCAGGGTGGGTTTTTGGACTGGGCTCTTGTTGTTTCCTTGTGTGCCCATCAATTGTGTCCAAGGCAGGTTTCAATGGAGCATAAGGAGCTGCGATGGAGGCTAGAGTGTGTCTATTTAAAAATGCAAGGAAGAGGAGAAATTGAGCTAGATGCTAAAACGAGAGATGCAATTTGTTACCCCAAAGCAATGACCCACATAGTCTAAACAAAAATTAATTAAGAAAGAGCTGAGATTAAAAACAATGCTAAATGCAATAAATAAATAAATAAATAAATAAACAAAACCTACAGTAATAGTGCATGTGACAGGCTTATTATTAACTAGGCTTATTATATTTTAGTGAGGAGAAAATGCTTAGTAGATCTTTTGTGGTTGATGTCATAGATTGTGTATCCAATCAAAGTCTAATGGCTAGTGTAAATAATGTTTAATGGCGCCAGGTTAATAATTTTGCATACTGGTTTCTAAAACCAGAATGTTTTTTAATTAAAACATAAGTGCATCACTATAACCGATTTCAGGTCCAAAAGGTCAAAACTTTGACCAATACCTGAAGCAGTTATAGCAGAAATAGCACAAATACTGCCAAAAATGGAAATTAACAATATGCAATAGACATTTAGTACATTTTACAGAATACTAATGTTATACTTAGTATAGCATAGCATAGCAAAGCAAAGCAAAGCAAAGCAAAGCAAAGTATAGTATAGTATAGTATAGTATAGTATAGTATAGTATAGTATAGTATAGTGTATATTTACTTAGTGCTTCAGGGACAAAAAACCCCTAAAAAAACGCAATATTGCTAATGAAATTGAAGCGGTATATTTCAAGACAGAATGTGTTATGAGTTTTCTTGTGAAGAATATACTTAAGAAAAAAACAGTTTGTTCATAATTATGATCAATTCATTGGGTTCTTCATGTTGATGCAACAACAGGCAAAATTATACATATGCACAAGATCTGAATTAACAAACAGTGTGCAATATTAACTCATGAACAGAAGATGGCAGTATATGGCAAGTTATAAGTCGCTGCATTCTACTTAAAAACTGTTTGTGCCACAGCCATGCTGAAAGATGTATAGAACACTATTTATATTTCAGGGCAGCACATCCTGGAATGTTTTATTCATGCAATACTGTAAATGTCAGAAGAGGGGCTCTTATTCTCAGCAACTCCCTTCTGGTATTTTTATTTGTGACATAAGTGACATTTAGATTTTTTTGTCTTTCTATGCACATTTCAGTTTAACCTTGTTAAAATACGTCTTTGTCCTGTCAGATCTGTTAAAGCCCCATATGTTCAGTAGTCACTCTCCTTAGATGTGCATTAATGTATAATGCTCAGTGTTTTGCTAATAATAGCGTCAAGTGCCTGCACTTGTCAAAATCAAACCAAAACCTTTGGGGAACCTTACCCTTTAAGAGATGCTCTGAGGGTGAAACCGTACAGCGGACGTAGATCGATATCACTAAAATTCCCATCTCCCCTGAGCCATATTCTCATACTCAAAACCAGCTGATACTTCAGGAGCCTTATTTCACCTCACTGCCTTATTTCACCTGTTTTCACACACTCATGCTAAGTCAGTAAGGGCATAAGAAGCATGGAAGACATACATTTTAAAGACAGAAAATATGCAAATTATGTTTATAAAGTTGAAGAATGGCTTAAGAAGTGAGAGATGACATTTACAACATTCTCCCCTTTGAACCGCTGATAAAATCAGTTCAATTTTGCAGTTATTGTGGAAAGCAGCCCAGCAGTCTCTTTATGTACTTCCTGTCATTGTGACCGGGTTCAGTGCATTAGACATAATAGCTCTGAATTGAACCGCTACTTTGGTGCTTTCTTTAAAATTGGTAGTTTTACCCCAGTATTAGGTATAAAATTAGGTTGAAAACTTTTAGACATATTCATGAAGGCCATTTTATACCTAATACTGGGGTTAAATGATATATATGGGGAAGGGGTCGTTTTACTTGAATATGTCTAAATATGTTACCATTTAAAAGTAAATGCATATTTCACACACACACACACACACACACACACACACACACACACACACACACACACACACACACACACACACACACACACACACACATATATACAACTAATGAGAAGGCCATTGGCCTTTTTCTTTCCTGGGCAGGGAAACAAGGAGCCGCATAGACTAGCCTCTGTCAATATAGGCAACACAAATCATATCCATAACCTGCGCCTGAGTCTCCATGACAGAACCTGTTCTGAATTATTTATAACAAGCCCTTTCAAGAAGAGCACATATTATTGAGCTTTGCATTGATATATTGGTGGCCAAGCAAATCTTGTCAGTCCAAATAAATGGCTTTTTTTCCCTTCACCATGCTACCTACAAATCCTGGTGCCAATTCTCAAATGCAAGCATTCCAGATCAAGCGGTACTGGAGGTATGACATGTTTCTCAAGTTCTCCCGTGGCTGAGTGTCATGTTTTACATTAAAGTATCATGCATATTTAATGTTAAACTCTGCATGGGAGCAGGGCCTTAATATTGACTCTGTGCTATTTTTAGCAGGTCTCTCAGACAGCAAATTGTTTTGAGGGAACCTGTATGACCTTAATATCAGCAAAGACAGTTTGACATGGCCTACGGATGTTTCCGTTTGAAGCAGCAGTAGTATGCATCTTTAAGGTACCAATATGGACTTTTTAGGTACAAAGGTGTGCCTTTTGAAAAAGTACCGCCCCATTGACAGCTTTTGTCCCTTTTTTTCTGAGAGAGAATGACTAAAAACCGTGTAAAGAGTTTCAATTTATTTATTTATTTAAAAAAAAAAATTCTTTGTACAGAAAATGATAATTGTAGGTCTCAGGCCATTAAATTAAGCAATTTATGTGTAGAAGTTACTACTAGACAGATTTCAGTTTTTTTTCTGCATCCCCATTGAACCATAATAACTAAAAGTAATTTCAAATTTTATTCATAAGCTATTCATAACTTTTGCTTAATGTCACCCAAGTTGATCCAAACCTAATTGGGTCCATGTGAACTAATACAAATTTAAAAACTGATAAACCTTAAACTCACATAGGACAACTATCACTCATTTAAAGGTGTTTCATATTCAAGGTTGCTTCTTTCAGGCAATGGCATCTTTCCATTAAATACTGCAAAAGTCCTAAAAAGTTTTTATTTTGGTTTGGCTAAGGATGCAAAACTTTAAGATTTTTCCTAATTATCTGACTGTTGTCAGCCTGATTTGTACAGTTTGAATTTTCACTTGGAATAAAATGGCTAAGGTGGGTTTCAAAGCCAGTGGATTGAGGGAGAGAGAGAAGTCCGTGTGGGCTGTTTCGAAATGAGCCTTTTTACGAAGCGTAACCTGTTGCCCACACTTGCTAAAAACCTTGAGAAAATCTCCCTTTCACTGTGAAATCTCCAGCCTATAAATCCAAGCACGTTGGTCAGTTTGTGCAGAATATTGATTTTCCTCATGATTTGCAGCTAAAATAGTTCAGTAATATGTGTGAAATAGAAAAGCCATGTGAAAAAAGTTGATCAAGTGGCCTGAAAATGAGAGCCATGGATGGATTGGTCACACCATTTGAAAATAAACATCATCTCAGCATGTCTAAAGCTGATGACCTGGACAGTGAGAAACAAGGTGAGCAGATTTTTATAGCTCCAAAGCATTTTATACGTTTTTGTAGCCTTTAGCCAACACTGTAATATTCGTGGGATGTGGATTAATAACATTAATTAATTATAGTAAGAAATACTGAATGATGACTAACATAAATAGAAACTGAGTAATTCAATTCAAAATATTATTAAAATTATTATCCAATTAAATTATTATTGTTGTTGTTATTTGTCATCAAATGATCATGAAAAAAATATCACTTTTCACAATAATATTAAGCAGCAACTGTTTTCAACACTGTTAATAATAATGTTAGTAATAACATGTTAATAATAATAACAATAATAATACATACATACATACTGGTTTCTGAAGAATCATGAGACACCGAAGACTGGAGTAATGATGCTGAAAATTCAGCTTTGCACCACAGAAATAAGTTACATTTTAAATTATATTCAAACAGAAAATAGTTATTTAAAAATGGTAACAATATTTCACAATAATACTGTTTTTACTGTATGTTCAATCAAAGAAATGCAGATTTTGTGAGCATAATAGACTTAGATATGTATATGTATGTGTGTGTGTGTGCAGTGTGTGTGTGTGCAGTGTGTGTGTGTGTGTGTGTGTGTGTAATATATATATATATATATATATATATATATATATACAGTCAGGTCCATAAATATTGGGACATTGACACAATTCTAATCTTTTTGGCTCTATACCCCCACCACAATGGATTTGAAATGAAATAAACAAGATGTGCTTTGACTGCAGATTTTCAGCTTTAATTGAGGGTATTTACATCCAAATCAGGTGAACGGTGTAGGAATTACAACAGTTTGTATATGTGCCTCCCACTTTTTAAGGGACCAAAAGTAATGGGACAGATTAACAATATAAATCAAACTTTAACTTTTTAATACTTGGTTGCAAATCCTTTGCAGTAATTACAGCCTGAAGTCTGGAACGCATAGACATCACCAGATGCTGGGTTTCATCCCTGGTGATGCTCTGCCAGGCCTCTACTGCAACTGTCTTCAGTTCCTGCTTGTTCTTGGGGCATTTTCCCTTCAGTTTTGTCTTCAGCAAGTGAAATGCATGCTAGATCGGATTCAGGTCAGGTGATTGACTTGGCCATTGCATAAACATTCCACTTCTTTCCCTTAAACACATCTTTGGTTGCTTTCGCAGTATGCTTCGGGTCATTGTCCATCTGCACTGTGAAGCGCCATCCAATGAGTTCTGAAGCATTTGGCTGAATATGAGCAGATAATATTGCCCGAAACACTTCAGAATTCATCCTGCTGCTTTTGTCAGCAGTCACATCATCAATAAATACAAGAGAACCAGTTCCATTGGCAGCCATACATGCCCACGCCATGACACTACCACCACCATGCTTCACTGATGAGGTGTTATGCTTTGGATCATGAGCAGTTTCCTTTCCTTCTCCATACTCTTCTCTTTCCATCACTCTGGTACAAGTTGATCTTTGTCTCATCTGTCCATAGGATGTTGTTCCAGAACTCTGAAGGCTTTTTTAGATGTTGTTTGGCAAACTCTAATCTGGCCTTCCTGTTTTTGAGGCTCACCAGTGGTTTACATCTTGTGGTGAACCCTCTGTATTCACTCTGGTGAAGTCTTCTCTTTATTGTTGACTTTGACACACATACACCTACCTCCTGGAGAGTGTTCTTGATCTGGCCAACTGTTGTGAAGGGTGTTTTCTTCACCAGGGAAAATTCTTCGGTCATCCACCATAGTTGTTTTCCGTGGTCTTCCGGATCTTTTGGTGTTGCTGAGCTCACGGTGCGTTCTTTCTTTTTAAGAATGTTCCAAAACAGTTGATTTGGCCACACCTAATGTTTTTGCTATCTCTCTGATGGGTTTGGTTTTGTTTTTTCAGCCTAATGATGGCTTGCTTCACTGATAGTGACAGCTCTTTGGATCTCATATTGAGAGTTGACAGCAACAGATTCCAAATGCAAATAGCACATTTGAAATGAACTCTGGGACCTTTTATCTGCTCCTTGTAAATGGGATAATGAGGGAATAACACACACCTGGCATTGGAAACAGCTGAGGAGCCAATTGTCCCATTACTTTTGGTCCCTTAAAAAGTGGGAGGCACATATACAAACTGTTGTAATTCCTACACAGTTCACCTGATTTGGATGTAAATACCCTCAAATTAAAGCTGAAAGTCTGCAGTTAAAGCAATCTTGTTCGTTTCATTTTAAATCCATTGTGGTGGTGTATAGCGCCAAAAAGATAGAATTGTGTCGATGTCCCAATATTTATGGACCTGACTGTTATATACATACCCCACACATACACACACAAATAAATGTACCACAACTTTTAAACAGTAGTGTACACGCAATATTATGATCAAATGAGAATAATGGTAATTGCACCACCAATACACATCTGAGGAATGAGTATGATGTGGATTAATCTATTGCAGAACGTCAGTGTGTCACTGACACACACTGTGTTGGTCAGAGAGTTGTCAGCTGCCACAGGGAGTTTCCATTTGAGCCTTTATGTAAAATAGCCAGAGGGTAATGGCCTCAAAAGTCTTCCCAAAACACACACAACATCTGGTAACACCAAGCACACTGCTAAAGTATAAATAACAGATGTTGCGGGTTCCAGGTGATGCTTAGAGGAAATTAGAATGATTTGTTGGATGTTTTAGACCTTATACTCTACACAGCATTTGAAGGGCACAAGTACTGAATTAATTATTTGCTATATCGAATGTAATGTCTATACAAATCTTGAATAACGAATGTGAAACTTGAACAGTATCTATATTCACTCTGGTGTAAGATATTACACAGTACAAAAAGGAATATTGTGACATCCTGTTATTATTTATTTACCCTCATGTTGTTCCAAATCTGTATGACTTTTAATTTATATTCAAAAAGAGTTGAAGCACAAGCCATATGGACCACTTTTATACTTTTATGGTCCTTTTGTGTCCTTTTGATGGTTGAAAGCTCCTTGTCCTTTCTGCATTTGTGCTCTACAAAAGAAAGAAAGTCAAACTGGTTTAGAACGGCACTGAGGGAGAATAAAAGATGACTGAATTTTCATTACTTGTGAAATGTCCCTTTAAAAAAAACTTGTTGTTGAGAGTTCGAATCCACATCCCTGGGGCAATTTCCATCATCCAATTAATGTTCAATACTTCCAAAGAGCCCACAAATCTGTAATATGGAGTGACATGGTTGATTGTCTATGGTTTATGTGTGGCCGTTTATGTGTTTACAGTATAATCTATATGTGTATACCCTGGGGTACCTTTAATGTGTGAGCAGCACAGTTCAGTGAGCACATCTATATCAGCAGTATGGTATATGTGCCTTCACTGATGCTGCTGACCCCATATTCAACCTCTCTCTATGTCACTATAAACTCAACTGTGATGTTAAACCAAGAGCTCTTTACACAACATGAAATCTAGGTCCACTTTATTTTTATGTTCCCCTTTGAACATTCTGTAGACTATACCTAAGTAACTTTGCAACCACACGTCAACTCTCATTAGAGTATTAGCAGACTGTTAGATTACGGTTAGGGTTAGTAGAATAAGTTGACATGCAGTAGCAAAGTAATAGTAGAATATTGGTGGGCCATCAAAATTAAGTGTTAGCAGATATTAAGCAGAGAGTTGACTAATATTCTAGTCTAATGACTGATAGTTGACATACTGGACTATCAATAAAAAGTGTAACTGGAATCTATTCAAAACACTTTTTGTTTATTTTTCAAGTTTATTTTCATATCAAGTGTCAGTAACATGCCAAATGTCCCGTAATCAAATACTGTAATGAATTATTACATGAACTGAATTGACTCAACAATAACTGATTGACCTGAACAGGCTTTAACCTCAACAGCAAAAGACAGAAATAAATGAACTATGTACAATTATATGGTTAGTCACATTTTACAATTTAATGACCCTGTCAGAACAGACCCGGAGCCCTTTTTTGGGTCAAAATTGAGAGTTTGAGAGTCTCTGCTGTACTTCTGTTAATTTGTGCGAGCATGAAGGGGGCTTAGAGAGAGAGAGAGAGAGAGAGAGAGAGAGAGAGAGAAATGGACATATTTGTGGCATGTTGCAGCATTTGCATATCTGTGAGGATAACAAAGACACAAGATATCGAGGGTCTTTGAAGCCATATTTTCCAAAAGTAATTAACAGTTTTAACAGATTACATCAATACACATCTAGTCAGCTGCCACAAGTGAGACTTAAACACACAAACAAAGACAGAGTTGACGCATCCCGAACACGCTAACATTGTTATCTACATTCAAACAGGCCATAGCTGATGGGAAACAAGTTTGTCCTCTTCTGTCCTTCAAAGCAACCCTAATAATACCATGCAAAAAATTCACAACACATTCCCTACATAAAGGCTGACATTATTTGCACTTAAGATAATGCATTTTTTTTTCAAAAGGGGCAACACACTGATGGACAGGCACGCCAATTACAAAAATGAAAGACTGTTTGGAGAAATCAACGGAAACATTAAAGTGGGTCTGATGCACCCCTGCAAATCTCTGCCTCATTTCTTCTCACTGATGTGAACACAGAAGGTGCTTTTTCAAATAAAACTGTTACGGATTCATTTATGTTTTGCAGATGTGTCATATTTAATCTCCCATGAGATATTCTAATGAAAATGAAGATTAGATGTGGTTAATATGTTATTATATTTATAATGCCTAATAATCAATTCCCATTTATCTATTTGTCATTTAATATTTAGCAGACGCTCTTTTCTAGAGTGATCAAATAAAGCATCTACTAGGAAAAGAAGTGCAGATGCAATCAAATACTAGTAGAATTAACATTTTAATGAGGTTTGCACAAGTAAAGAGGATGTTTTATGATCTTAATCAGCGACTGAGAATGAGAGATATTGAACATTATATCTGACTTACTGTTGTGTGAGGCTACAGGTTTTGCCTTTTATGAATATAGATCTAATTAGGCTAAATTGCCAGATGGCATTAAATACAAATGCCTTATAATAATGATAGTTAAGCTACGCTTTTACACATACATTAATTACAAACAAACAAACAAATAAATAAAATACATTTGATTAAAGTTTTAGTAATATTGCTATTTTTTTTTTTTTTTTCATTTTTATTAGATTCTTTTTTTCTCATTTTTATTTCAGTATAGTCTTTGTGTTATTTTAGCACATCAAAATAAATTAAATTAGAAATGTTGCCTTTGTAACTATCTGAAATAAATGTTTTATGATCTTAATCAGTGACTTGGATCAAATTTCAGGTTAATTTGTACAATTATCACTCATAATCAAAAATATATTACATTTCCAGTGTTTTTGAAATGTGAGAGATGTTAAATATTGTATAAAACATGATTTTTACATTTTAGTAAACACTGTTGTATGAGGTTAAAGTTTGTTTTGCACATAAACGTAGGCGTTGTTTAAAATAGATAGAGCTAAATTGTCAGATGCCATTAAATACACAAATACCTTACATTTCTAATACTTAAGCTGCACTTTTGTGCATTAAATAAAAGAACAAACTATAAATAAATAAATAATAGTTTTGCAAACATTTTGTTTTACGTGCAGACACTAAGTGGACAAGGATTAGCAATGCTGGATTTATTGTTAGTTATTGAGTTTATTTTTTTCATGCCTGCTCATGTCTGTCCACTCTGACCCCGAACTGTCTGCAGGTTTCCATGGCAACTGTCATCACATTCCACACCTTTATAAGCACATGACATATCAGCTACGCCAAATGGCCTGGTCTGCTGGTATGGGGCATTCAATTATCCATACTTTCCAACTGTGTGTGAGACAGACACAGACAGACAGAGACAGACATACAGCTAGATGTTGCACAACTGTGACACATGCAGGTGCTCATTCAATACATTTCCAGTTGGTCAGTACTGATCAGTACTACCCATCCTCAAGCTACATGTGAACAGAAACACTGAAACACCAAGTCTGAAAACACATCGACAGTAAGGTGATGAAGTCAAACAGGAAAAAAAAAAGAAAAAAAAGAAGAAAGTTTTAAATGCAAATTATACATACATATATATATGTATGTATGTATATGTAAGAAGAAGAAGAAGAAAGTTTTAAATGTAAATTGTATATATATACACACACACACACACACAAACAAACAAAGAAAAACAAGTGGTAATTAGATAAAGAAGAATTAGAATAGCCTAATATTATTACTATTATATTATTACTATGTTATTAAATTGGTCATGTTATATTACACACATCAAACAAATTAATTTTAGATAATATACTATAATTACTATAATAAATTTGTGTAAATGTATATGTATATAAATAATTTAGATTTCTTAACAAAAATTACAGATACGTTATATATGCATGTTATTATATAATATATATATTTTATATTTTATTTTATTATATATTATATTATATTATATAATATAATATAATATAAAAATATAATATAATATAATAAATATAATATAATATAAAAATATAATATATAATGAGCACAAGCATGGCATAGCATCTTAGAGAGACTCAGTATAGTTGATAATTTTTATCAATCTAGACAAGTATTTGAGCACTCAGGTCATTACCTGCATATAAACATCATCTTTATTGATGCAAGAATTTGTGCATTTACCAGCTTCCCCTGTGGGTCCAGGAACTGTCTATAAACCCTGAAACACATCAATAAGATTATCAAAAAACATTTACTCCTGAGACTCAAAGTCCTAAATGTACTTGAGACCTATTCTTCTGCCAGAATAAAAAAAAAAATAAAAAAAAAAAAAAAAAGGATCTATATGGGTCAGTCATCAATCATGCTTGTCTAGGTTTTTAAGTTTAATGTTTATGTAAGACATTGGCTTGCCTCTGTGTATATTTATTTCAGTGGACAATGCTGTGTTGCCATCCCAGTGAACTTTAAAAAGTTGAGGCCAGTTCTGTCTCGGGAGATGAAGGGCCCAGATATCAGATCCTCAAGAGAACATCTGATAAACTTCTGATTGAAAGAAAAAGTACTTCACTACCCAGCAGACATCTATCATACTGACTTTGGTTCAGGGTGCAGCAGTGAACATCGAAAGACTATATATAGATATTTAAGAATTAGAATAGCGTCTGTTAACCCAAAATCATTAAATTCATTCAAATTTGTCATGCAACCCATCCCATACAGCTTTATTCATTTGGCATGTGACATATAAGCAAAAAGCACGTACTGAACATCATTGAGACTTGGGCTCTTTTGACTTAAACAACAAAGTCAAGTCACCTTTATTTTTATAGCACTTTACACAAAGAGAAATTGCTTTAAAACTATAATTATTAAACAGAATCAGTGATGCAAAATTCTTCCATAAAGCAGTTGCACCAAGACAACAGTGTCATTCTGCAGCTTCAGTCTTGATTCAGTTCAGTTCAATAATTCTGTAAAGTGAATTCACCATGAAACAAGATCAATTCAGCGATAAGCACAGGACAACAGTGTCATTGTTCAGCTCTATTGAGTTCAAGTTTTGTTATCATCTGAAAGTATAAACCCATGGGAAAAACTTTAGCTTCATGAAGATGACTTTTGATATTAATATTTAATATTTATAAAGCATATTTAGCAGACACTTTCATCCAAAGCCACTTACAATAAGCAATTCATTTTAAGGAGGCAATAAGAAGTGCAATACAAAGTTTCAAACACTGTCCAAGTTAGAACAGAAAATGCATAGAAAATGAACAGCCTGTGAGTTTGTGCACACAAGAATATGGGTCCAATAAGACCAGGATGTTTCAAACAAGCTTCAGAGGTTCAACACACTATGAAGGTCAGAGAATCAATCCCATCAGCCTCTGTTTTGTAAAATAAAGTCCCACCCTATCCTATTGTATCCTCTCCTTGTGTGAGGTACCAGCTTCAGGTGCAGGCATTGATTGAAAAGGCAGGGTAGGACATCTGTAATTGTGGAGAGAAACACAAACTTCCTGGGCCAAGCTGGGCACTGCAGCTGGGATTGAAAGAGATTAATTAGCGCTGTCTACAATGACCAGACTGTAGCAGGTTATCCGCTGGCTATCAATTACCTTGCAATGCAATAAAAACCTGGGGACTGATTTTGTACAACAGTAGGCATGGAGGGGTTTAAGATTATTTTTGGAAAGGCAATGATTTTTTTTTTTTTTTTTCAGAGATATGCGTATCTGACTGGTCATTTCTAAATCTCTTTACTTTTCTATAAGAATAAAATTTCAACATCTCTACTGTTTAAAAGTTCAGTAATACATTTTACATTTTTGAAAGATATTATAACTTGTATTCATCAAGAATGCATTAAATTGATCAAAAGTGAGAGTAATGAGATCTATAATTTTACAAATGATTTTTGTTTTAAGCAAATGTTGTTCTTTAACTTTTTTTCATCAATTATCCTGAAAAAGCAGCATGGTTTTCACAAAAATATGAAGCATTTTAAATGATTTCTGAAGGCACTCAATACTTTCACATAAACAAATTACACTTTAAATTATAATATTCAATATTGAAATAGAAAACAGTTATTTTACATTGTAAAAATATTATTGTAGCCCATTATTACGATGTGATGTTGAAGTTGTATGTAGTTCTATAGGAGTACATTTTTATTAAAAAGTGTTTCTTGTCATTTCATTGTAATTAATTGTGAAATTTATTTCTGAGTAAACATTTTTGCACATAAGAGATAAATAATCTTACAGTGTATGTGCAATAGGAGAAATCTGCCAAGTGGGATAAACTACATTGGCACTCAACTGATGTTTGCATGCCTTAAAACACTGTTTGACCTATAATGCTCAGGTTAGTATATAATTATAATACTGTATCAAACAGACTTTTAAAGCTTTTAGTGGGCTTTGCTAAAGTGGAGTAATGGACTAATTTTGCTAATGGCTTTCTTGGTTAAAAACCTTTTACCTTGAGGTTGTGAAATAAACAACAAATAATCTTAACACATAAAAGATGATAACAGTTTATTGCACAACACACATTGGAGCAGTATAAAAATGGGTAATGGACTGCACAAAATGTGTCTTGACTTTTTTTTTAATAACTTTAACACTTTAGGTTCAAATTTATATGAATGTACAGTAAGATGTAGTAATGAAGAGTAGATAGTTCCCTCTCCTCTCCTCTCCTCTCCTCTCCTCTCCTCTCCTCTCCTCGAGCTCAAATAATGACTATAAAAGAATGATTAATACACTGCTTAAAATAGTTTTGTAACTCCACAGGACACGTCAGAAGCACCAACTACCCACAAGGTCCATTCATTGCCCTATACAGATAAACTAAATCGAAGAGACAGCGAAGGTCATTTGTACAGTGTAGACAAATACTACATATGCAAAATAAATGCAACCCAGAATATCTAACATCTGAATAATTCAAAGTTTGTAGACATGAAATAACCATACAAATGCTAAAATTTACGCAGGGAAACATTTCCCTGAAGAGGGATCTAACCTACTTTCCACCAGTTGCGTATTCGTCTTCCCTTTTTTAATGTGGATGAACGGCAGCATTCCTCTCTTTCAGGGTGTGTGGTTTGATCCTCACAGGCTGTCTCAGCTGAAGTCACAGAGGGAGAGTGCATGCCGGAACAGATTGTTGAAGTTTCACTCCCATCTTCTCATCTATCGCTGAAGCAGCTTACAAATCACTTGCTTCTTCAACACGCTTTGGTCTCAGGGACAGCCTGTCGATCTGCATTTCCTACCTATCTCTTTATCTTATTCCCAGCCCAGCAGTGTTCTAACTGCCCTCTTTCAAATATGCTCAAACACAGAAGAGCAGATCCCACTAGAACACTGTTTCACACCAACATGATAACAAAAGACATTTTATGTGTGAGTGTGAATTCACAGTTGTTCATTGTAAAGAAGACGAGGGCTGTCAACAATAATTCATTTGTGACCCTGGTCCACAAAACCAGTCTTATGTCGTTGGGGTATATTTTTAGCAATAGCCAAAAAAATCATTGTATGGGTCAGAATTATCCATTTTTCTTCATTAGGATATTAAGTAAAGATCATGTTCCATTAAGATATTTTGTACATTTCCTACTGTAAATATATTAAAACCTAATTTTTGATTAGTAATATGCATTGCTAAGAACTTAATTTGGACATCTTTAAAGGTGATTTTCTCAATATTTTGACAATATTTTGATTTTTTTTTGCACCCTCTATATAATATTTTGATTTTTTTTTGCTATCCTAACAAAACTATACATCAATGGAAAGCTTATTCATTCAGCTTTCAGATGATGTATAAATCTCAATTTCGAGAAACTGATCCTTATGACTGGTTTTGTGGTCCAGGGTCACATTTCAAGATTTCTTGTGTTTTTTCTTTCCATTTTAAATCGCAGAAATCAACATACAAATTATTTGATGTGCAAAACCATGTTTGTTTACATTCATAAGTAATTACAAAGAAACAGAGATATTTTTGTATAAATAAAATCTTATATTCTTATAATTATTATTATTTATATTTTGAATTTGTTATTTTTATATTTCTGTTTACTTTCATTAATTTTTATCAGATTATTTTTAGATTATATAAATTTTATTAGATTATTGCTTATATGTCCATATAGTTTTCATTATTTTTTTTATTTTTTTTATTTCAGTATAGTTTTGTATTATTTTAGTAGATCAAGATAAACTAAATTAAAATGAGAAATGTTGACAGAAATATAAATTTTATATTTTATTATATATATATATATATATATATATATATATATATATATATATATGTATGTTTTATTTTAAATTTTAAAGTAGAAAGACTGAAACAGTATTTTCTTGCAACATGTACTCAACCTTACGTTAATTTAAATAAATAAATAAATACTAATTATTAAGATTTTATGTACAAAAAAATGGAAAAGACATTGTATATCTAGAGTAGAACTAAACATTTGTAATGTCCAATATGGCAATTGTCTTAAAGACATGTAACTTGAGTTAAACATACAAGTTATCCAATTGTCTTTGCCAGGTCTATTTAATACATGAAGGAAATCTAAAGAAATTCCTTTGCATAACAAAAAGAAAGAGAAATTCTAGCTGCATGGACATGCTTCTTTTTTTACCTTACATTATTCTCATGATTGACAGTAACAGCAATTACATCCCATCACCTTTATAAAGCTGCTGATGTCATCTCTACAGTCACAACCTGTGAAGAATACAGCAATGACCACGGCTGTTTCAAATGATGTATGGAGCCCAAGCAAACTATAGACAACCTGTCCAGTGGAATGATGCTAGAGAAACCAACATCACTGTAGGTTATTGTCATGCTTCACTTCAATTGGGGATGTGTACAGTCCAGTGAGGATGTTCATCCTTGAATCAACATGGCACATTCAGACTTCCCGTTCATTGAAATTCATAGTATGTATAGATTAAAGACCTGTGATCCGTTGCATTGCCATGTGTGTTCCTGATGAAATACAGCTCCTTACATGCTGAAAGACATCAGTTTATTCATGGAGGTTACAAAACAGCAGCAGAAATTTAAAGAGTGGAGGCTTACAGTAAATAAACTGAGACACCAGATTAACTTTGTTCTGTCTCTTTAAATCAGCTGAGTAATTAGCTTTATTACTGAACAACAATAGTGTAGTTAATTGTCTTTTTTATACATTTTTATATAATCTTCATTATTCCTGAAAGTCTCACAGTTGTAAGCTTTTTGATTCGGTAACAGAATGACACATGTTGTTTGTTTAGGAATCAAACTACGCTTGCACTGTATGTTTTGATTCACTAAAAATAACTAGCTCATAAGAGTCATTCGTTAAACAATCAGACTACAAGAAATATGTTGTATGTTTTTGATTCAGTAAAAAGAACCGTTATAATAAGGGTAATTTGTTTGATGTACACATTTGATTCACTATAAAGAACCAGTTTATAAGAGTCATTCATTATCATTCGCTGCAAAAGTGTTATTGCATGTATTTTGTTTGATGTACACAAACCAGCTTACGAGAGTCATTCGTTTGAGAATCAGATTACATTTGTATCACTGTCGGTTTTGATTCACTATTCACTATTAAATAAGATATTTATTTTGTATTTGATTCACTACAAAGAACTGTTTCACAAGAGTGATTTGTTTGAAAATCAGGCTACACATTTTGTGCTGTTTGGATTTGAATCATTATAAAGAACCCACTTACAATAATCATTAATATGAGAATTAGACTACACTCGTTGCACTGTTTTTGATTCAATAAAAAGAACCAGATAATAAGAGTTATTCGTTCAGTAATCAGACTATTGTTGTGCTTTATGTATTTGATTCAAGAAAATCAATGACTCATAAGAGTCATTCATTTGGGAATCAGACTATAAATTTTATACTGTATGTATTTGATTCACTAAAAAAAAAGAACCACCTCACAAGAATCATTCAATTAAAAAAATCAGACTACATTTTCTGCGCTGTATGTTTTAGAATCTCTATTCACAATTTAATGACAATAACATTTTATTTTTAATTTTAGTTTTTTATTATTATTTTTTTTAATACTACTTACAAAGCACTTAAGTGTTTCTTTAACTAAACATTATTTTTAGTGAAAACAAACTACTCTAACGGTCTCACAGTTCTGAGCTATTTGATTCACTAAAAGAACTCGCTCATAAGAGTCATTTGTTTGTGAAACAGACTATACATCTTGTGTTGTATTTATTTAATTCACTTTAAAGAAACGACTTATGAGAATATGTTCAGGAATCAGACTACACAAGCGGTGCTGTATGAATTTTCCTTCGTAAATCGGACTAAACTGATGGTGATATCTGTTTCACTCTGTAGATTCAGTAGCAGTGTTTCAGTCCTATTAAACAGTGCACATTTCAGAACAATATTCTGTCCGTGCCAATAAAAGAATGCATGCACGAGAACAGAACGTCGTGCATTCATTGCTTAATTACTGGAAGTTGGTCAAACTGAAACAAAAATAAAGAACATATGCATAACATGTGTAACTGCCACGTCTCATACCAAAATTTACAGACCAAGTGTCACCTTCAGTATTTTGATTAAGCTAATATCAATATTTCTTCAGTTCAGAAATAATCATACTGCTCAAAATCCCTCATGCAGTCCAATTCAAACACATTACGACTCAATTTAAATGTATGTACTCACATACTTAATATGCTTGACATGGCCATAGTGTTTTACACAAGTTAGAAACTATTGCAGTTGTGTCTGTGCAGTGGGCTATAAAATGTCCCAAGATATTACTGTGATTCCAACTGAATCACTATTGACTGCTGTGAATTGCTCTCTCTCACCAGCTTATTCAGAAATATCAATTACGTGGTTCTGTCTGAAAAGCCTTAATAAGAAATGAAAAGACAAGCAGGTGATTCACAATACTATAGTGAATGTCTATGAACTGTAACGTTTTACTTCATGAATTCTTTGCAGAGCTATTTGGATCTCAGATATTTGTATTTAAATACTAAAGTTTTAAAATTTTAGTAAGGACTAAAATATTACTTGACATATTAGGCGGCATAGCTGCCCTAATACTAATATAATATAAAACAACACTCTAATACTGTTTATATAGATACTGATAGAGTTATTAAAGAACAAAAAAGTCTTACAAGACTGAAAGTTGATACACGTTCATCATAATGTGCATATATGAGAAGTTGAACAAGACAGAGAGGTGTGTGCATAAGTGTGTTTGTGTGTATGTGTGTTAGTTAGGCCACTTGAGGCTGTCGTATGCGACATAATTAGGAAACACGGTTTTACCATCAGTGTTCTGCTTTGTGCTTGACCCTTTGCTCTTGATGAATGGTTCAAGTCTCCAACATGACACATGAGCAGAGGATCATCAGTGTTAGCTGAATTACATTCAGTGAGGTAATTAATCATAACACACAGACCTAATCCTGTTTTAATTAGCGGTTCGGCCCAGTGTCGGTATTCATGGAAGGGCAGTGGAGGTTTGAGAGGGACCTTCAGGGCAATAAATAAGTTTGTTGATTTTAATCATTGTGTTATCAGACACTATTAAATGAACTTTTATTCAAATAGGATGTGGGCTATTAAATTGCCAAAACTGACAGTAAAGACACTTTTAATCATATTTCTATGAAAAAATGCAAGCTTTTAAACCACTTTTTTTTTTAAACCACGTTTACACTGTAAAACAAGGGTATCACTTTATTTTAAGTTGTCCTTGTTACACGTTACATGTACTTACTATTATAATAACAATTAATTATGCATAATTACATGCAAGTAACCCTAAGACAAACCCTAATCCTAGCCCTAACCATAAAGTAAGTACATGTATTTAATTAATGTAACTCAGTACTTAAATGTATAAATACACTGTAACAAGGACACATTTAAATTCTTTTTGGTGTTATCAGGAGAAGATGCCTCAAAACACATATTTGCATTAGTCAGCCCCAGAGGGTTAACATAAAGTGTAACTGTAAAATATCGTAAAACAAGGTCATTTTAACATAAAGTATAACTGTAAAATATTGGAAACAAGGTCATTTTTTTCTGTAAAACATTTAATGAAAATTTTTGTATAATCATTGTTCTTGCACTTTATTTCAATATAGATATTTTACTGTAATTTTATGTTTTTTTTTGTGGCAGCTGTCACTGCCAGTCATTTGACTTATTTTTTATTTATTTATTTTTTTAATTTTTTTTTTTATTTATTTATTTTTTATTTTTAAGCTGGTGGTTGTTTTGGAGCTGGTCTTAAGCTGGTTTTAGCTGGCCTATTTGCTAATTTGTTAAACTGTCTTGGACAAGCAACAAACCAATTACCAACTAGTCGTATGGTAAGCCAATCAAGCTGGTTTTATCAGCATTGTGACTGAACAGCCTCAACCAGTGAAGAATCAATGGTCCAAAGCACACTTATATGTACAAGCTTAAACCAGGTTTTAAAACAGGCAGCCTGAGTCAAAAGCAGACGCATACACTACTCTCAGGTCCATTATGATTATCAATGTCTATAATCTTTCCTTCTTCTTTGAGACAAACAATTTTCGCTAAAAAATAAAACACAGCAGCAAGATACCCCAGCCAAAAAGCACAGATGATCTCATTTATCCTTATATCGTCTCTCCTCCTTAATCACAATAAAGCTTTAAAGCATTTCTGCGAAGACGTTTGTACTCACTGAGCACACTGTGTTACTGTAAAGTGTAATGTGAATGTTCCATTGTCTAAATGGACTGCACACATTGGGCTATTATATGTCCTTCATCTAATTATACTCCAATCAGCGTCAACAGGAGAGTCTAAAGGACTTTAATTGTCCAGAATGCCATTTGAAGTCTGCGAGGAGCTAGACGAGAACATCCGTCACCAAATAAGCCCTAACACTGATCTCCACATTTGAATAACCATCTCTTGAATTTACCCAGCTGATCCGTCTCACCATAGAGGAATGTGCTGCCTTTTAAACATATTGATTTGTGGCTATTACGCTCCTGCTACAGGCTCGATTTTCAGAGGGTGATCCATCTCTCAAGGTCAGTTCCTCATGTCTGCATTATCACTCACATTCGCTCTATTCCGGTCCTGAGCTGCGGATTCCTGGAAACTCTGGGAGACAGACGGAGCATGCTAGGGGACAATGAGGCTAAAGGTCCCCAAAAGAAAAAGGCTTTTTATTTAACTTTCTCACATAACATTAAATGACAGTAAAAAAAAAAAAAAAAAAAAACTATAGTCTATCACTATGCAATGCATAATTAGTCCTGTATGCCTATCTATATGCTTTTACCACAAAAATTACAATAGCAAGCAAGCAGTTTCTGTCAAATTTTGTGCAAACTCTGCAGCAAGATGGTAAAGATGTTTGAGAAGCACCATGACACGGTTCATAATAAATATCTCTCTCTCTTTTGCTCTCTCTCTCTCTCTATATATATATATTTCTCTCTCTCTTTCTATGTCCATTTACTGTAGCACTTCTGTTTTTCTTTCCATGCCCTGGCATCTGGAAGAACAGAAGGACTCGATATGAATAGGGAGCGGTTTTAGTTCACACGACTGACCCAGGAAACTGCTGCCAAATTATTTACAATCAGCGTCTGTTTAACATTCAGCAGTTGAATTTATGGATCTTGTGGATCTGAATGTCAATGTGTGGGAGACTGCAAAGCAAGGTGGGTATAAACAATACATTTAAGACTAATTTATTTTGCTGGTGGTGATATATTTAATACACATTAAAATACCAATTATATGATATTAATAATATTTTTTTTTACTTGTTTTTACTTGTTTCTACCTCATTTATTAAAAATAAATAAATAAAATAAATCTGCTAGTAAGAAAAAAAGTTGAAAACAAGTTCTAGTATCTTATTCAGTGCTGCTCAAGTAAATGTTTTAGATTCACTATTGTTAAAAAAGTTTGTAATAATACTTATATACATATATGGTAAAAATACTGTTTTATTGTATTTTAATCAAATAAATGCAGCCTTGGTAAATTTGAGAGATCTTTCAAAAACAGAGAAAAAAAAAAAAGCCTTTCCAACTATAAACTCACAAATGGTAATGGTTATTCTACAGACAAATGACACACAAATGATGTATATAATAAATTAATCACTAACAATGTTGTCTGAGAGAGCAACCTTTGGGAAGATTATTAGTCTTGGAAAAATAAAAAATCATTGTTTGTGATTGAAAGCTCATTATGGATGAATAGCACACCAAAAATAAGAGCATCATTAACAACTAAAGGAAGTGGGTGTCATTGTTGTGATGATTGGATGGATACATATTTATTTTTTTTTTTAAGTTGTGCATCTCACATTTCTCTCCTGCTCAGCCGACAGCACAGACAGTGATGAATAGTGCCAGACACTGACGGAGATCGCATGAGCATCAATAAATGGCCATATGATGAATAGCAACATGGTGCTCAACATGAACATGATGGGTGGAAAATGATGCAAAGACACTGTAACTTATGGGTGTGATAAATATGGGCTGACACGCATACCAAAACTCCACACATGCTCGTGCAGACCCATCCTTTGGGAGGTAGTGGCGGTTAATTAATCACATATGCCCTTCTCACGATGTGACATTACACATGCAGATGGTTTAATATGGATTAGTTTGGTTGGTTGACAGTGATAGTTGATGCAGTAGATTAAAGTAGAGCAGAAAAAAAAGATATGTCTATCAGAGCAATCTAATTGTAGTCTAATTAACTTTTAGATGTATGAAAAATTCTAAAGAGTTAGACAAGTTATTGTTTTATTTTAAACTTAAAGCTTATGAAATGTGTACAGTTGTAACCAGTCATGCCAAGATAGAAGTAAAGTGACTGTAAAGCACTGTTCACCCACAAGAAGTTCAACAGCTCATTACACCAAGTTCATCAGCCTAGAAAACTATTCTGACTTTATTATTTTAAACCATCTGGAAGGCTAGCCCAGTTTACCCCCACTGTTAGTGCATTAGTGTAAACGTGACTTTTGAAAAATGAATTATGACTGCTGTCAGTTGAGCTAAACTGGCAGTGAACCCAAAAATGCTTCACTAACAAAGTGAAATAGACATGTGTCAATTGACTTTTCCCTGTCTGTTGCCTTTGATAATATATTGAGTGCTTATTGTCATAGTGCCATCAGCCAATCAGCATTGATGACATTACGCAAAATGGAATAAACGACAGACATACAATCAGAAGAAAGGCCGGATAGATAGATCAGCCAGATGGATGGATGGATGGATGGATGGATGGATGACAGACAGACTGACAGAAGACAGACAGACAGATAGATTTTGGATGGATGGATGGATGGAAGAATGGAAGGATGGATGGTCAAAACAGTAGAATAATGGGTGGATTGACAACAGACAGAATGACAGAACAATAAATAGAACAAAAGAACCATAGATAGAACAAGATGATAGAATGATGGATGGATGGATGGATGGATGGATGGATGGATGGATGGATGGATGAATGGATGGATGCTGAGACCTGCTGTCTGCTGAAGGTCTACACTTCCATAGTACAAAACATATTTAAAGTTCAAAAAAGTTCTAAACTGGTTTATTATATCCTAATGTGTTTTAAAACTTTTCCACTGCCTGTTTCATTTTTTAATGCATATGCATTTCTCCATGAACTCAAAAAGACACCCAGAAAAAAGAAGAAAAGGTCTTGTTCACTGCCATTTACAATAGCGTTTCCACCTATCAAGTCAGGAGAGTGTTTCATCATTGAAGTCCTCCTTGAGATAGTCATCTGATCCTAAAGTTCATATCAGGGACAGGCATATTTTAGGTAGACAGCCATCACATTCATCACAGGGATATCAAACACAGCTCTCCTCTCAAATCTCCTTTACCGGATCTCATGGAGAATTTAAGCATTGTCTGAAGTTCCTTGTCATAACCCTCCCCTTCATCCACCTCAAGTACCTCATTTGATGTTTGTCTTTGAGTTTCTGTGTTTATTTCACCGCCCCTGGATCCAGAAAACTTTCTCATCGCATCTTCCTCACCCCCCACCCCCACACTACAAGTTTCGCGTGGAGGCATTGAGCTACTCTCCGACGGCAGTGAACACAGGTTTGTCTTGATGTTCTGAAATGGAAAGGTAGGTCACAGATGAATAGTGCCTGCACTCATTTCTGGGGCAAGCAACACCATCTCTGGGAATACCTGACATTTCAGCACACTAGATATATGGAGGGGGTGGGGTGCTAGTCACACATCAAGCTTCAGCATTTTCTAACCCTACTAGCTTGATAGCATGCTATTCTGAGATATCACATTAGAAGATAAAAGAAAAAAGAACACATTGTAATATTACTGGCTACATACAATTAACTGCTATCTATTAAATAAACCTATCGATCTAATAAACTTTCAAACTTCAAAAAGACCATTTAAACAATTTTATGACACAGAAAAATAGACAGAATTATCCATCCATCCATCCATCGTTCAATCAATCAACATGTATTCTAATATCGATCAAATCCATTGTTCCATCCATCCAATCAATTTTTCCACCCATTGTTCCATCCATCCTTCAATCCATCCATTCATAAAATTGTTTCATTCATTCATCAAATCAATTGTTCCATCCATTAGATTTTTTCCATCAATTCATCAACTCAATAGTTCCATCCATAAAATTTATTGTTTCGTCCATCCATCCATGCATCTAGTCATTTCATTCATAAAATGAATGAATAAAATTATTAAAAAATTAGTTGTTTCATACATTCATCCATCCATCCATAAAATCAATTCGTTCCATCCACCCAATGAGTCATTCCATCCATCCATCCATCCATCCATCAAAACAATTGTTTCATATATTGTTCCATCAATCCATAAAATCAATAGTTTCATCCATTCATCATATAAATCCATCCAATCACTCGTTCCATCCATAAAATCAATAGTTTCATCCATCCGTCCGTCCGTCCCATCCATAAAATCAATTGTTTCATCCACCCATCCATCCATCCATCCGTCCCATCCATAAAATCAATTGTTTCATCCATTCATCAAATCAGTTGTTTGACCCATCCATCCATTGTGCAATCAATCCCTCAATCTATCAATCTGTTGTTTAGTCTATCCATCAGTCTATCAATCTTTCAAATAAACCTTCAAATTTAAAAAAAAATATATATATATATTAGATAGAAGCATTCTAATATCAAAAACTCCACTCATAGTTTCTGTTTTAATTGACTGATTTTGAATAAAATGTGTGTAATGTTTACTGTTCAAATAAACAGATCTTAACATATTCGGTATCACAATGGAAAGGAAACACATCCTATAAAACACAGCTGTCTTTCTATCAAGCTGTAAGTGATTTCCTTTATTCTCTGCCCTGTGTTTGTTTCACTTTACCCCTGCACTGGTGAAGACAACAAAACCTTTGATTATGTTCATTTCCTCACTCCCTTGGGTCTGAAAGGCATAATCTTTTTTTTTTTTTTTTTTTTTTTGGAGGACAGTATTCTGATGAATGACACACCACTGAGATTTTGATGCACCATCTTATCTGTAGTTTGACACCTGATTGACTGAGGCATTACAATTTTATCTTCTATGGCAGCTATTTAGAATTCTTTTTTTTTTTCAGTGCACAGAAAACAAGGAAGTTCATTTGGCAAAGCAGCACTGAAAAATAATTCACACAAGCCAACTCTGTCAGAGCAAAGAAAGAAAGATACTGCAAATAAAAATTCAATTCAATAATTAATTAAATTGTTGGCAGTGTTTCACACTCTCAATAAGCTTGTGACAGGAGACAACAATAAGTGTGAGGCTCTAAAACATGCTAAAGTTAAATGGTCTTGTAAAATTACAAATTTCACATTTTTTCCTGCAATTGCCTATTATATGAAACATCAGTTTGTATTGTATTGTAGAGAACATAATAAAATGGGAGCTGTTTCAGTCCTAAATATATCATTTTATTTGAAAGAAAAAAAAAACATTTTGAGGAATTGATGGAATATTTTTGACACAAAATAAATAAAATAAAATAAAATAAAATAAAATAAAATAAAATAAAATAAAATAAAATATGCCTTGTGTTAACAAAAGTAGATTTTCTTAACAGTGAATAACTGACAGCTGCATCTCAAGTCTGAAAGCCATGGCTTCAGGATTTCTAGGTTATGTCAAAGTTGCCAACAAGCGCAACAGTCAGTAATAACAGCTGTCAATGTCAGATGTCAATGTAAAAAAAAAAAAAAACACTATGTAGTGCAGTGCCATAAAATGTGACACTTTTTGACGTTGTCCTTGTATTCTGAAGTCTACACTGGTGGGAGATATATTATTATTCAGAAATTGTGTGACTTTCTATTGCTAATAGTGTAGATAATAATAATAATAATAATAATAATAATAATAATTCAGCATTAGTATTTTTATACAAATATACATATACTAATTTGAAATAGTGTAGACTATTACAAATACTATCAAATACAATCACAGATACAATCACAATTGTGTTTTCTTAATTATTTAATCTTATTTAATAGTTTACACATTGTTACACACGATTAAAAAAATGCAAAACAAACATATTTCCTAACTGAATGACATTCACAAGTAATGTGATGATCATTTGGTATTAATGTACCATACTATTCTTTAAAGTGCTCATCACAGCACATTTAAAAAGTATGCTGCAAAAAAAAAAAAAAGGTACAACAACTGTTACTGGGGCGACGCTGAAATGTACACTTTTGGTACTACTATGTACATTTTAGGAGATAATATGTAATTTTAAAAGTAGTAATATAGGGTAAATTATGTACAAAGATGTAACTTTTAGCTTTTGTATCTTAGGATACCTCCCCAGTGACAGAATTGCACTTTTTTTCCTGAGAGTGTGGGCAGTATTCAGTTTGTAGAAAGCCAGAATTCCATTCCGGATATAGTCAATATTTGTTTACTGTGCACATCTAAAAGAGCATCATCAACCCCAACATAATATGCATCTCAATTTCAAACTGCAAACACGAATACTCATCAGATGGTCTATGTTCTCACTGAGACCCATTAACCAAAAAAAAAAAAAAAAAAAAAAAACATGTCAAGGAAAATATCTAAAAATGTCCAGCAAGTAAAATTTCTTGAAATCCAGAGCGACACAATCTCCTGAGAGTAAAGACAGCAGTTGGTGGAGATGTGCATGGTTTATATCGGCAGCTGGGAGCAGCTGGCTTGGTCTGATTTAACGAGATTAGTGCCAAAAGTAATTAAACTTTGTCAGAGATAAAATGGCAGTCTGTAACATATGTCCAGTAAGCATCGGCATCAAAGCCATTTTTTTTACACACAGATTTCATATACGGCCGCTCAGCAGTCCCCAGCCATTGGAAAGACATCATCTGAAGCAGATGCATGATGAAATGTAAATTAAACTAAGTAAATTAGTGAAGGTTTTGACAGAAGTAACTGTCAAAATAAATGCTACAACATCAAATTTATTATTTACTTTTAACATTCGTAATGACCCTCAACAGTACAATATGAACTGGCACTTTCTTTTTAATTAAAAATTCACCATACAGCTCTGGCAGCTATATTAATAGCAAGATACTTCATAACTTAAAGAGCTGCTTTCTTAGGTAACATCAGATATAAATAAAAGTCAACAACAAAAAATCAGTACTAGGGACTGTAATAGACACAGACAGATCACTATTTGTTATTTAAAATGTACAAACCAGTGGCGTTGCTGCTACTACTGTACATACAACAACAACTATATATATATATATATATATATATATTATATATATATATATATATATATATATTATATATATATATATATATATAATATATATATATATATACAGGTATGTGTGTATGTGTGTGTGGTGTGTGTGTGTGTGTGTGTGTGTGTGTGTAAAAAAAAGAAAAGAATAAATATATATATATATATAGTGTTTAGCTTAGTTGTGTAAAGCTCCTAAAGAAACAATTACTAAAAAAATAAAATAAAATAACAATTGGTCTGTGGTTGTCATTACATGCAAGTCCCATTAATAACCTCAAAGATGCATATGCTTCAGGTCTCACCGCAGAACAAATTAGATTTTGCCTTCAGTCCAAAAATGACATCACAGCAGGTGCAAAGACATCAGAATAAATCAAACTAACATCTAATAAAGCACCATCGGTTGTCAGTTGTACTCATGTCTCATCTTGTAAAGAGTAATTTCAGTATTTGTTTTATGTATACAGTGGTGGCCAGAATTATTAGAAACTAGTATTACTAAACTAGTATTACCAGTGTTCTAATAATTTTGGCAATCTATGAAGGTGGTGCAACCTTCTGGTGCTCTCACACACTTATATTATCTTTTCACATACATATTTCTACTTTCACACACTTACATTCTCCTTTCACATAGCCTACATATATTTTTACTCTCACAGTCACATATTTTAACACATACATTCATGCATTTTTGCTCTGTCACACTTTTTTTTTCTTATATTCATATATTTTACACACACATTCATATGTATTCATATCTTATGCAAATGTATTCAAAGTGTACATTTAATATGAAAAAATTAATTTGTTTTGTTTGAGAATGAATTTATTTTTTGTGTAAATATGTTTTTTTTATGTAAGAGTATATTATGTAAGTGGAATTTCATTTACGTTAGAAAAAAAAAATAAATTTGTTTAAGAAGAAATTATGACTTACTAAGTCAAAATTATTACTTTAAAAATCAAAATTATGAGATACAAGTCGAACTTATGACTTAGTCGAAATTATGAGATAAAAAAAAAAACATACTTGAGTCATAAAGTCATAGGCGAAGTCGTGGCCTACTGGTTAGAGAGTTTGACTCCTAACCCTAAGGTTGTGGGTTCGAGTCTCAGGCCAGCAATACCATGACTTAGGTGCCCTTGAGCAAGGCACTGAACCCCCAACTGCTCTTCGGGCACCACAGCATAAATGGCTGCCCACTGCTCCAGGTGTGTGTGTGTGTGTGTGTGGTGTGTGTGTGTGTGTGTGTGGTGTGTGTGTGTGTGTGTGTGTGTGTGTGTGTGTGTGTGTGCACTTTGGATGGGTTAAATGCAGAGCACAAATTCTGAGTATGGGTCACCATACTTGGCTTTATGTCACGTCATAATTATGAGATAAAGAGGCTCTAAATTTTAAACAGTAAAACAGTAAAACAGTAAAAAATTCCCTGAGCACAATTTAAAATCCGAGACAAAGATTTTGTGTGTGTGTGTGTGTGTGTGTGTGTGTATACACTTCCTACATAACACTAACTACAAGTGAACACTAATTTATCTGGGTAGGGTAAATGCAAAGATTGGCAAACTAGAAGTGTAGAGCTGCTGGTTCCGCTGATATTTTTCTCCTCACTGCTCCCCGATGTTTCAGAGAATAATGCAGTGGAAAATGTTTCAATTGGCACAGTCTGCAGTCTCACGTCAAAGAGAACACGATTACCATAAAATGTTGTGAGGCTTTATTTAATTAATAGAAATAAAGTACATTTATTTTACAAAAAAAAAAAAAAAAACACAATAGCATTACAATATTCATATTCAATATGACTGCTGTAAATTTGTTATATATAATTATGCATATATATAATGAATTCATATACAATTGAATTAACTGCATGATATGCTAAATAATTAAACAAACCACTAGCAATTAATTTCGATATTTGCTGGAAAAAGCTAACCTAAGATATGACATTGTATTGGCAGATGTGATTTGAAGGTTTGAAAAAAGACAAGGCTTTAGAAATAATATGCTGTTTATTTCAAATTATTGAATATAAGGTAAAGATTATTGATTTAAAGTATCTGTTTATTGGATTGGATTATTGATATAAAGTATTGGTTTAGTCAGTGTCTCCTAACTTCAATATAGAAATATTCCTGCCGTCTACCAGAATATATACCCATGACTCATATACACATTTCTGGATGAAAAAAAAAAAAAAAAAAAAAGTTTTAGCCGCTTCATTTAGAAGCCTGCTGTCAATGCCATTATTAATGCCTGGATTTCATATCACGCCAGTACACTGTGCCCTGTGATATCAATTAAATTCACATTACATCTGAGATTGTTAGCTACAAGGCCTTGAAGCATGAGAGATCAAGAGAAATTCAATAAAAACTGTTTGCCTTCTGCTACCGAGAGATCTAATTTCATGCTAAAATGCTTGTGAAATAATGGTTAAATCTATTGAAATCCAGCCCATATCTTGTGTTCTCAATGCCAGGCTGGAATAAACACTTGCTGTAAGAGGAACTTGTGAATCACACCATTCATTTCTGAGACGGAAAATGCAGCGTAATTTTCACGAACAGCTCAACCGGCATCCTTTAAATTTGATCTAAAATGAAAAATATGATAGAGAGACAATATAATCTCCTAAATGCAGATTCTATTATATAAAATCAGTAATATTCAATATTAACATTTGATAACGGAATATAATCATAGTACATGATAATTATCTTAAAGTATGCTACTTCTTTACAGAGCACCATGTGTGAGTTATAACCTCACAGTGACCTCATATTTATCCCGTAGAGTAAATAATATGGAAATTTCCATGCATCACTAATGATGGCAACGATGGCAAAGTCTGAAAAGCTAAATTTGGGCTTGATGTTATCCAGCAGTACATGGACAAGCAGACCCTCGCTACACATCCAGCTCTCTATTTACACCACAAGATAATTATCCAGATTGCTAATGCCCGATTTGGAGACGACAGAGACACCCATCCGTTTAGTTTACTTTGCCAGCAGATCTTTCATGGCAGAAGAAACCCCTTCCAATATGTCTAGTTAGATGTGCTTATTATTTCCATCAGACATCATCTCACGCAATCTTTGCCTTCACCCTTCTCTAGTCACATAACTTCATGTTGATTGTTTTCATTTCTGTAAACTATATTTGCCCAAGGATAATGAGAGGCAAAATTTCAGCGTACAGGGAACAACAACACTGAAAAGAGTTTGTGGATAATGAGACTCTTAATGAGAGGATGATGCTATGCCCAAAATGGTACTTGATGGAATATTAAAACTGTAATGTTTGGAGCTGTGAATGCTTCACTTATAGTTTAAATGAAGGGAACAGCTGAATGCTGATCATATTGCTGCAGGCAAAAACCTACTGAGAGCATCTGCACATCATGTAAACATTTAAGAAGCACTTTTAAAAATGATATACATTATACCATTCAAAAAGTTTGGGGTTGGTAGGATTTTTTACATTTTTGAAAGAAGTTACTCACCAGTGTTGCATTTATTTGAGAAAAATAGAGTGTAGGATTTTTTACATTTTTGAAAGAAGTTAATAAAAAAAAAAAAAAAAAAATATATATATATATATTATATATATATATATAAATATATATATAATATATATATAATATATATATAATATAAAATACAAATACAAATACAAATAAAATTTTTTTATATTTGTTTTTTTTTTTTTTTTATTTATTTATTTTTTTATTTAGATAATTAAATAATAAATACGTAATTAATATAGTTTTCAGTGTAAAATTATCCAGAAATCATTCTAATATTCTGATTTGCTGCTCACAAAATATTTATTTTATTATTATCAATGTTAAAAATAGATGTGTGATATTCTTGCAGAAAATGGATTTTAAATAATAATGATAATAATAATTTATTTATTTATTTTAATTTGATATATTTATTTTTCAGGATTCTTTCTCAGAAGAGGAATATTTTGTAACACTACAAATGTCTTTATTGTCACAACTATCATTTTAATGCATCCTTGCATAATGTATTAATAAACCAAAATACGTACATACACGCATACATACATACATAACAAATCAATGAGTCATACCAATGAACCCAAACTTTTGAGTGGTAGCATTAGTATATACAATAATTACAATAAAAAATAATAATTTACCATAATATATTGAAATACTTCACTGGATGGTTTTCTGTGGTCTGCAGGACAGTGACAGATTTATAATTAATGATCTGAAAAATATAATATATTACTTAATGCCTATTCCAAGCTTTATTCTTCTGCTACAACAATGCTAGATTTATTATGTTATCTTCATTTCATTTTAATCGATTGACAACCTAATAAATATCCATGAACCCATGCAAAATGTCTTAATCATATTCATAATCAAACTTTTTAGTTTGATGAAACAGCGGTTTCTACATCATTCACATATTCAGCAAACTTTCTCTGCACCACTAAACAAACAGAGACAGACAGAGAGAGAGAGAAAGAGAGCAGAAGAGAATTAAATGCTGCTTGAGTGATGGCAGATGACCAGAGGCAGCAAGACACATCAGTTATTCACAGTCTCTAATGATCCCGCGTCTCTAGAGAAAAAAAAAAAAATTCTGAGAAAAAGCCACATTTAACAAACCAGGGCAGTGTAGTATGGTATGGGAAGCTTTTTTTTTTTTTGTTTTAGTATATAATTTTGGTGTGGTTAAGTTAAGTTAATTTGATATTATCCTTTCTGAGTGACATAAACATATGTGGCAACCACTGCAAAACATTAAAAATGTAACAGGCATGTAAAAAATATTCATGCACTATATTCCAAGACTTCTGAACGCATATGACTAGCTTTGCATGAGAAACTGATAAAAACTTAACTTCTCATCTGACAAATGTCATTCCAAACTACACATTTGATAAACAAACACTGGAGTTGCAAATGCCACATTAACCTGCAGAAAGTTTCAGAGAAAGACTTCATTCCTAATCGGTTGTGAAGCTTTTCTTTTGAGTTTGTTTTCAGAAGTGGGCATCCTAAGTCTCATCATTAATGATAACTTAATTATTTCAAGTGAAGAATTCCCAGAGATAAAGTTTCTTGACACCTCAAAGCAAGTTCAGAACCCACCTACACTACTTTGTTATGAAGCAAACCTGACAAAGATACCCCATAAAATGCTGAAAAAAGCATAACTTTAGTTCGACTGCAGACTCCATTTTGACATATTATGCGTGGATGAATTAATTCTCTCAACAGACTACAGGTCAGAAGTGCAGAGGGATGGGAAGAAGAACGTCAAGCTGTCTTATTGTTAAACACGCATATATTAAAATATCAAAAGCATCTCTGCAAGAACACTGTCAAAGTTTGCAATCGCAAGCAACTTGTTTTCTCATCACCTATTTAATGTAATTGTTCAGAAGGTGCTATTGTTTTCTATTTTTGCCTTTTTTTTTTTCCTCGAGCCAGATTGCAGACTTTACAGAACAATCTAAATGTTATAATAACAATTTATGGTCTTCTGCCATCACACTCAAGTCAGAGAAATACGTATCCCACATGATGCAGAACCATTATGCATTGATTTCTGGAGATTGCTCAGTATTGACTACAAAAAAAATAAAAAAAAAAAAATGCAACACAGCAGATGCTATTCTGGATAATTGTCCATTTACGTGTCTGATTAAAAAAGCAAGATTGTTATTAGCAGACATCTACAGGCTTTAAACTCCTCCGTTATTTTACTGATCAGCCGAACAGCTTAATTTGATACCGTGACACAATGTTTCATTCATTAGTCCTAATGAGAGAGCCAAGCTAGCAAAGCGATGGGTGCAGCATGACATTTATCATTATTTAACATCTGCGTAATCAACCCAGAACCATCCACTTCTGCTGTGTTGTGAAAGACGACTTCTGCTCTGATTAGGGTGCCAAAATAAAGCCACCATTTTGGGCCAAATGGATAGTATCCAACTATCTAATTAGAATAAACAATTCAGAATATCTTCCTGTGTTTTTTGTCACTATTGAAACAAATAAACTACCTTAACTAATTTAAGAAAAATGCAGTGATCAAGCTCTATAAAACAAATGTAACTGAATTTTTGAAGACGACAAGTCATTGTTCATTGTAACATTCTTTTCAGATGTTATCAAACTGATTTCTGTCAATTTATCAAACAGGATGTAACATTTTAAAGTGAAACTAGCCAAATAATACCACAAAATATTACAAAGTTCAATTAATTTTCAGTTAATACTTACTGTTGTTTGTGCTGTTGATTTCCCTCCAAATTGATGATGTCACTTCCTGGAGGATGACGTCATTTCTTCTTCTTCTTCTTGTACGATTTAATGCTTGTTGACAAGTCGATGACATCATTTAGAACGGCATGTTCTTCTTCAGAAAAAAATATATAATCTTGATTGTTAAAGGTATATATATATAGCATAAATAAATAAAAACTATATAAAATAATACATATATAAATATTATAAATTATTATTATTGATAAAATAATAATAATAATGATAATAATAGATATACATGATAGAAAAAAAGATATAACTGCCTGTTGATAGTTAAAGGCATATGTATAACATAGGTTAATATAAATAAATTAATAAATAAATAAATAAATAAATAAATAAATAAATAAATAAACAAATAAATAAATAAATAAATAAAGGGACAGAAAACAAGAATTTATATCAGTTCAAAGACATCATTTAAAAACTCACTTTACATGAAAAAAATAGAGAAAACTAATATTGATTCCATAAATAAATAAATAAATAAATGAGGGACAGAAAATAAGAAAACTGCACACAAAAAAATCCAACTGATTTATTTATTTATTTACTTTTAAGGATGTTGCTGTAATGTGCAATATATAATAAATCATCCACATATGTCCGTCTTTGCCCTGTCCCTCCTGTCCGTTACAGCTCTCCAGGGACTGAGAGCATGAATAACTCTATAAAACTGTATGATGAAATCCACATATAAGCAAGGATTTCAGCGTATGTGTCTTTTGCTCATGCTGGCAAGACTAAATACATCACACACTTTCCTGACCAGGTGGGGCATTCATTCCCTGCAGCTCTGCATGTGCTGTGCCATTCCAGAGATTAGCTCAGCATCAGTGTGTGTGAAAGGACAGCGTGTGCGGGCTAAGAGGGGTAAACACATGCTTAGAGGCCCAGACACTGTGGTCCTCAAGCGGCTGTCGAGATGGGCTGGGTATATGTCCTATCAGCACTTTGCAAAACAGCAGATTACTCTAGTACAGCATGCCTGTCACAGCTGGGAAATAAGAAAAAGCTCTGAGGCGTAAAACCAACAATCTATTAATAACAGAAAAAAGAGACTGACTTAGATGCCATGGAGAAAACTGAAATTGATTGCAAGAGCCTTTTATGGTTTCGGGTTATATTGCACACACAGTATATCTGGCCTTAAAAAATAAATAAATAAATAAAAAAAAAGCCTGAACTGAAATATTACAATGGACAGAATCTCATCAGTCATCTATCTGTCGATGACTACATTGCATTTTATAAAATTTTTGTTTGGCTTGTTTACAGTTTACAGAAAGATAAAAAAAAATTCTGCATGACTGATGGCAAGATCAGAAAAATCTAACAAGTACCCACAACTGCTAAATTACTTAAATATGATTGACATATTTTTGGAATATATTTATATATTTTGGTTATATTTGTAATAATTTCTTGACAAATTCTAGAGTGGTGATGTTGTGGCATTGTTTTATGTACAAAATGTAACTTTTGAATGCACTTACATGCAAAATGCAATTCATTATTAACTTTAAATTCACAGTTTCCTTCACAGTACTGGAAATTACAGCATCAGACCATATGAAAAATTAATTTTGCCGCACCTTTGGAAACAAGTGATATCCGAACCTCCTAACAGCAAATCTACTCAGATAATGCGTGCCAGCAACACACGAATTAGTCAATAGTTAAGTACAGAAACTAAGTCCTTGCCATGAAAAGAGACGAAAGGAAAATAAACACTTTAATAAGAACACAGTGGAGACAAGGATGCGTTCAGAATGCAAGTCTTTCTTGACTGTTTAGCCATTTTTGTTGCCTCAAACTGCCTTTAACACTCAGTGTCCTTCTGCCATGGCTGGCAGGCGTCCCAGGGACTGAACTGTGTCTTCTGTAATTAGTCAGAAGTAAGAAACCCAATTAGGATGGCAGGTAGCTGCTTCTTCTTATTAAGCCAACAGAAGAGAGATGCCATGTCATTTGCTCAGAGGATAAAGAGAGCCTCCAAATCCAAAGAGAGAAATAGAGAAAGAAAGATTGCTTACATAATTTTTTTTTTTTTTTTTCTTGGGCCTTAGCCGACTCAAATTTCCCAAATGTATTCCAGAGACAGGACAGTCTCAAAAAGAAAATGTCACTGTAGTGATTTTTATCCGTTTATCACCAAAAGACTCAAAACTATCCTCAGGTTTGAGGATTCTGTCAAAGCATTTGGATATTATTGTATATTTTAATAATGCATATTGACAGGAGACTTAAAACCATCCTAATGTCCTTTATATATCGTGAATGTACTTTTATATATATATATATAACATCAAATATATATATATATATATATATATCTTATATATATAAGATATTATATATATATATATACTACATATTATATCTCTTATTTTTCTTTTTTATTGTATGCTTAGTATACTCTTTTTTATGTATTGTGTATATCTATTATTTTTATGTTAAATTAATTGATCAATTTACAATTTTTACTTAATAAACAATGAATAACATTTTTAAATTAACATTTATTGTGAAAAAATATATTTATTTGTATTTTCATACACACAAATGACAACCATCTCTCAATTTTGCACCTGATATCAACTTGATTTTAAATATGATACATATGTAATGTGTAAAGGGAACAAATATCATAGTAAATATCACATAATTTCCAATCAGTCTGTAATTTAGTTTACATGATTGAACTGTATGAAAATATGATTTAATAGTCTGTGATTTTATTCCAAAAATTCAATTTAAAAACAATACATGATTTGAGATATGATGGAAATGCCCACGACTCCACCAAAATAGTCAAAATGACAGATTTTTCCATTGCCGTCATGTGGCATCACTTGTAACCAGTTATTATTAAATGAAGTATGAATAAATGCTTTGAACACAGAAAAGACTGATTCGACAGGAACAACAGCCTCTGGTTCACCTCATCCAGAGGCTTTAACCAGTCACCCCGATTAAAAATCAATACCCGCGCAGTTCATTTTAAAGCTTCAGGGGAATGTTGTAACCTGTGCTTGAGGCTCTATTAGGAAGATTTTGACTGGTTAATAATGACGGCTTATCTCATCAAACCTCTCTAAACACTGAACTGTCATTGTGTTGAACGACAAGACAGAGGGGAATACACGGCCCACTGAACCTGTCAAATCGTCATGTCTTCTCTGTTCAACTCATTACTTCACCCAGTGTAAACTCTTGTACAGCAGGACAACACAATCACATATTAACTGGGTCAGATCTGACAGGCCTGTCTGCACAGGAGCCTCGGAAAACAACAGTACAGCCATGTTCCATCATCTTCACCTGCTTTCTTTGACACTTCATTCCCCTCTTTGTCAGAGCACCCTTATACCTCCTACCTACCTTTTGGATTCCTTCAGTTCTTTCTTTCTTTTTCTCTAAATCTTAAAGGTATAGTTTACCTTTATATGTCATTCAAAACTTATGCAACTTTCTTCTGTGGAGGATTTTTCACATTCATGAGAGTTTCTAAGAGATATTCAGTTTATGAATGAATCATTCTTTTGAGTAGAATCTTAATGAAATTTTAGACAAACCCATTGCCTTATTCACTTACAGCAAGATCATCAGTGAAGAGCTTACATTTCAGTCTGTTTCTAACACAAAACTATGACTTTATTAGACTTTGAATATAGTTCAAAATTCATACAAACCACTTTTGCATCCTTTTTGGAGCTGTAGAGCATTTATTAGGGGTGCTTGATAAATACAGTATCGGCCGATAATTAATGCGCATCTCATCAGTAAAGCCGGTTCTCTAATCAGCGGTAAATTCCATCAGGTGAGGGATTTCACATAGAGCAGCTGTAACTACACAGAGCCGTTGTTAACTGACAAGCTGTGCAAATCCATGCTGATAATGAACATGTATAAATCTGCACCTTTAGTTCACTAACAATTGAGAAAACAGCTCTTGCAACTTTTATTGCAAAATCCCATTAAAGAATACTATCAGAATGTGATTGTGATTAAGACTAAAAGAAAGGTGATGCGCTAAACAACCTTTTCTATAAACTAATAGAGTGATGCAGGGATGATGTCATTTTTAAGCCAAACCAAAATATACAGTAGCATTACTCTGGTTCCCTCGAAAAAAAGTTAATAGCCATTGCCTATTGGATTATTGTAAAAATAAGCTCTGTGTTCAACAAAAGTTCATGACTCTTAAAAGCACTGTTCGTCAGCAATGGTTACACTTTATTTTGATAGTCCACTTTAGAAATTTGGGGGTACTCTAACTATAAGTAACTTTGCAACTAACTTTAATTAGATAATTAGTAGAATGTTAGGTTATACACAAAGTGTTAGAAGATACTGTTAGTTGATATGTAGTTGCAAAGTTATAGTTAGTAGAATGCTGGACTATCAAATTAAAGTGCAACCTCAAGAATCTTTATAAATGAACACAACATTTATAAAATGTGAAGCCTAAATATAATTGCCAAAGTTAAAATGCTAAAGGTAGGCCATAAAGGTAGGCCACTCTGTTTTTATTTAAAGACTGACAAATTTGAAAATTTGAGAAAGAAAAGTGCAACAGTGTGAGCATACACATAATAAGGCTGTAAAAGCAGACTAGTTAGTAGATGAGTTTACCTGTTTGGTGAGGACATTTAATGTCCCGAAAAGCCTCTGTGGTCTTATTTAACCAGCAACCACCACTTTAGAGACATGCAAAGCTTAAAAAAGCATCACAAGTTGGGTGTTATTGATGCATTTTAAGTTGTAGAACAAAACATAGGTTATCCACAGACCACACTTCAAGCATTTAACCAAAACCCATTCAAAAAACCAATTGGCATTGATACAATGACAACAGAAGTTCAAAAAAATGACAACTCATTTCTGGGTTTAAGGGTTCATTTCTGCAGCTCTCTATAAACAAGCATCTTTACAGGGTTTATTAATCTTACAGCACTTATTAATTTTCACTTACTTATACTAATACTTGTTCAAAATAAAATAAATAATAATAATAATGTTTAACATTAAAGGGTTAGTTCACCCAAAAATGAAAATTAGCCCATGAATTGCTCACCCTCAATGCCTCATAGGTGTATATGACTTTATGATTTCAGCCAAATCCAGTCAGAGTTATATTAAAAATTATCTTTGATTTTCCAAGCTGATTAATGGCAGTCAGCGGGTGTTGCAGTTCATCAGTCCAAAAGAAGTGAAATAAAGCGCATCCATCCATAATAAAAAGTGCCTGAACAAAAGCCTCCTGTAACGTATTGATGTGTTTTTGTAAGAAAAATATCCATATTCAAAAGGTTATCACTTTAATCTAACATGCGCCAACAGTTGTACATGAAAGCAGTTCTGGACGGATGAAGTATGAGGTCTGTGTTGTAGATGCGCCGCTCAGAAGTGACAAACACGGAAGTGGAGCGGAGAGATCAAAACAAAACAACCATCACAAATTAGAAGTACAAATCGAGGATTTGTAAAGAAAACTGTCAGAGGATTTTGATATAAGCCAAGAGGAGACTGGTTATCCTTTGCTAAAGTAAGGAAACTTTACTTCCTTTGATCCTGTAAACAAACGCTGGTTTTCACTAGACTCACCGGTGCATGCGCAACGCCAACCTCATTCGTCATCAGCCCGGAGCTGCTTCCATGTACAACAGTGAGTGTGAGCTAGATTAAAGTGATTATTACGTTTTGAATATAGATATTTTTCTTGCAAAAACGCACCGATTCGTTGCACACTTTTTATTATGGATGGATGCACTTTATTTCACTTCTTTTGGACTGATGCACTGCAACACCCGCTTACTGCCATTAAACAGCTTGGAAGATCAAAAACAATTTTTAATATGACTCTGACTGGATTCGTCTGAAAGAAAGTCATATACACCTACGTAGGATGCCTTGAGGGTGAGCAATTCATGGGCTAATTTTAATTTTTGGGTGAACTAACCCTTTAAATGTAGTATACAAATTCTGATGTAAACAATGGATAACACACCAAAGTTTCTTTGAGTTAACACAAAAAGTTTTTTTTTTTTTTTTTTTTTTTTTTTTAATTGAATGCTTGTCTTTTACAGTCCACCCAATTGTGAGAGACTGGATTCATCTCACGTCTGCTGTTTCTTCAAGAAGGTATGAAGTTCTGTTTTGATTTTCATCAGAAAATTGCACAGGATTTGGTGAGTTAGGCACAAGTCAACTTGGGACCTGGTGATGCCATGGTGCAAGTCACTCTCAGATTTTGAATAGTCTCCCCAGAGAAGAACTTCACGAGTTCATCAAGACAGCCGTGTGTTTGAAGCAGCAGATCTAAATCTGTTCTTGTAAAACCACAGAAGCTGAAATATCCTACTTGGAAGAATATAACATTTCGAAGGGGCAACTAAAATAGGAGCTTTAAAAAATGCTGTGGCACTCCATCAAAAATTGAAAAACCGAAAGCACAGATGAGAGGTCTTTCGAAAGCACTATTGCTTTATTTCCTTTTGATTTTTCTAGCAGTCCCGGCTGTGGACATGAGGAATGTAGCATGGGCTTGACAACAGGGGGAACAGGTGATTGGCAGCAGTAAACTGTGAAGGAAATGGGATGAAATTGCAAGAACAAAGGATGCAAAAATGGAACTACCTGAAAATGAGCTTCATATAAGTGCTAACAGACTCACATCAGAATTCACAGTGGATTTACAACGTTCCTTTTTCCCCAAGCAATCCATTATTTATTATTACTCTAGTCAGTTTCTGGTTTCCAATCAACATTAAAGTGGTTCAACAACTGCAATGCATTTCATCTTCATGCCTTGCAACTCTTCACCTTACAAACAGGCACATTCTCTACATGCTCACACTACTGTAACACTCCCTCATTGAGGTGTAATCTCTCATGAGTACGCCACCAAATACCACGTGACCCAATGGCAATTTTTATGCCCATTGCTCATTAGCATTTCAAACACATTTCAGTCCCTCGTGCTAACCCCTGGCTTGTTAGCAACCCCAAAAGATGAGCTACAAAGTTACTTCATTAGCAAAATGTGGCTTCATTTCCATATACTGTGTATATATATATATATATATATATATATATATATATATATATATATATATATATATATATATATATATATATATATATATTCCAGTACACAGCTATATTTAAGTTCCTGAAATTGATTTTTACATAGCTACTTCTAAAATAGCCAGCAAGCATTTGTTGATAAAAGCCTCACTGAGTGTCACAGCTAATCAGAGTCAAGAATCGCTGGAAATTGCTGGGAATGGAGGGAAGGGTCAGCCATAATGGTTAAAAGGCAAAGTACTGCATCTCTTTACTTTAAGCAAGGGGAGAAATGAAAAGAGAAGCTTTTATCATAGCATTTTCAGCTTCAAGGCAATCAGCTTCAGACGGCCCCTTGAGGGACCCCACGGTGAGCTCCTGTCAATTGAGTCAGCAGAGGGTGGCTGTGACAGAAAGAGGGAGAGTTGAAGAGGACGTTCTCCTCAGCTGATGGGACAAAATGTTGCTTCAAATGTGAGGAAAAAGATAAAATAAAGAGAATCGTGAATATAATGCAAGAGTGAAATCAACCTATAGAGAAAGAGTTCAATGGTTTATGAGGTCAAAAGCAACATAAAACAGAATCACAATCCATTTTAATCCCCAATTTTCAAAGTGAAACAACACAGCCACAAGAAAAAAAAGAAAAAAAGAAGAGACAACCCAGGTTCATCAAAATATATGACTCTGCCTCTGCAAAAAATGTACCTATACATATACTCAACTTTGAGCTGAAATTAACACTAGAAGTAGTAAAATGTAAGTGTTGAGTTTGTTAGCATTTATATGAAGCTGATTTTTAAGGTAGTTCCATTTTTGAATCATTTGTTCTTACAATTTCAGCCCATTTTCTTCAAAGTTTATACTGCTGCCAATCACCTTTTACCACTGTTGTCATTTGCATATAAGCCAATGCAACGTTCCTCAGATCCACAGCCAGAGCTGTTTGAAAAATCAAGAGGAAATAAAAGTAATAGTGTTTTTTTTTTTTTTTTGAAAGACCTCTGATTGTTACTTTTGATGAAGTGCCACAACATTTTTTAAATTATTATTTGAAACCTAGGCTCATTGAAAAAACAACAACAGCATGCTTATACCTGCATTTTTGCAAAACTAATAAATAAATAAATAAATAAATAATACTGTACATACAATTATCTGCAGTTCCCTCAATTCACTAGTGGCAGTAAACACGAACAACTTGTATTCCTTTTCACAAAAATTATAATTACAGAGGCTAATTATTGATGAATAAAGACAAATTTTCACATGATTCCACAAAACACTATTACTGTAGTGCATGCCTTGTAGTCTTATACATTTTGGCATCTGCATCATATAACCAGCTCCATATGTATAGCATTTCTGATTTAGTGTACTTCTTTGTTAGCTCACCCGGTATGGCGTTGCTTGTGATGTGGAGCATCCCCGTGAAACATGAAAAGTCATGAAATCTCACAAAAGTCCACCAAAGAGCTAAAAACACTGTAGATGGGAGATAAAATTTCATGGTTGCTTGGTAGGGTTTAGTGTAGATGATACATTAATTTAAAACATGATATAGCAAACTTAGAACATTAATAGATAGATGCATAATGCATAATAAGACTAGTTTTATAAGTTTCATTTTTAATGCAAATATATATAGTCACATATTTTAATAGCATAACTGCTTAAAGTCTATAGCATTTCCAGAACTGTGTGTGTTCTCGAGTCTGACCATCTGAAGGACAAAGAGACAGTAAGGACATCTCTCTGCATATGGCATTTGAGTGCCGCTGAGGAGGTGTCTGACTGGCCGACATTTACTATAGAGATGACAGACGACACCAGGGACTAGAGTCATGAAGCATACACACATTAGGACAAAAGCAAGCCACTGCTGAATAAAAAAGAGAAGTGGTTGCATTAATTTCAACAAGGTCAGAGTTTAGTCTGGCTTAAAACATTTTTCTGTGGTTTCAAAGTGCCCTGTGAGAATATTTGACTTTGCATATGATTGGAACCTTCCTTCCATAACAAAACATATTATGCTAATATATTATTATTATTCAACCTTAGTGTGTGTATGCTGTGTATATTATATATCTAACTGAAAAAAAAAATTCTGGAATATAGCACAAGAGACCTTTATGTTATAAACACACAAAGTTTTGATTGGTGCAGCTTTGGTGAACATAAGAGACATCTTTCAAAATCATACTAAAAATTGGACATATATACACCGTCAAAAATGTGGGTTTGGTAACATTTTTTTTTTTTTTTTTCGTTTTTAAAAGAAGTCTCTTATGCTCATAAATGTTGAAAATAGTTTGCTTAATCTTTTGTAGAAATCAAGCATTTATTTGAAATAAATCTGAAAGTCTCAACTGTCACTATATTGATCAATTAAATGCATTCTTGCTGAATAAAAGAAAGTGCAGAAAGAGGGTCATAAAATTTACATTTTGTATTGTTTTGTGAAACTTTTAAGCTGCGCTGGCCATTAGAAAGTTCTTTCTGACACAAACTTGCCTGTATCTCTGGAGAGCAGGACTTTTTCACTTAACACGGCACAACTAAAACACAATTATCAAAAAGGGTGAAAAATGTTCCTCTCTGGTCTGTCATGTTTTATGTTGCTCTCATTGGAACGAACATTTAGCCCTGCTTGGAGTTAAAGGCTTATGAAAGTTGAAGACTGAAACTCCCAAAGTTGCTTATGCCGTTAGAAGTATGACAAGTTCTCCGCTCAAATCTTGTTTTTTTCTTCTTCTTCTTTTTTTCTTCTTTTTCTTCAGGAGCATCCCTGAACTCAACCACTATTTAAGCTCATTAAATGTCTGAGTCTGACAGAAATGTATTACCCCAAGAGTCCAATATTTCTAACCCAGAGATTTACAATTCACTTATCACATTTTCTTCACTGGGTCTGGAACTTTCTGCTATTTTCAGAGAAGCCCAGTGGAATTCAATAAAGTCTCCTTCACTTCCAGGAAGGACTGTATATTGGACCTACATGTTGAACTATCGCTCTTAACAGAGGATGTCAAGCTGCGGTAAAGCAGAATTTAACAACACGATTTTAAAGGCTCTATTAAAGATTAATTTAACATGTCCATAGTAAGAGATTCTGACACGTTGGCTTGGATATCAGCAAGTTTTCAATAGACTCTCTCAATTTTTTAAAGTTAAAGCTAAAGGCCGGGGAGTTTGTTTTAATATATAATCCTTTTAAACATGTATATCTTAAAATATGATATACAAACAGCATATGCCATATGTTCATCATGCACTCAAGCCAAGTGTTTTATTTGTGGTTTACACCCACGTGGCCTTGTTAGAGATATGGTTTATGCACAAGATATCGACCACAGTCATGATAAATGACTTGCTATAATACTGGATTATGTAGAAAGTGCGAAAAGCCAAACAAACATCCTCCCTGCTGAGTCAAACCGCATTCAGAGAAGCTCCATTAATTGAATTATTTGTGTCTGCAAGAGACTATGGGAGGCTTTAAGCTTTGTGCATTGACCGATTCACTATTACAATACTCCAGCTTGAGTGATCTTACTTAAGTATGATTTAAGATGAATAGAGCAACATTAACTGAAGGATATCTGTCAGAACTCTCCCTGTAATTATGAGTTTGACAGCGCACTCAGTCCCTGACAAACACAGACGGTTCAGATGGGCTTTAGTTGTCTGGTGGCACTAGAGGGCTAGTAACTGGAACAACACTGCTGTGTATTAGCAATCAGAACACAGCGACAGATCAGCTAAAATCTCCCACTGCTTAAAGCCTCGCTCATCTCAGCAATGGGCTGCCGGTGACAGGAACACCATGCGGTGCAGTCATTATTTACTCTGACCATTTCTTTATTGAGGTTCATCTCAGAGGATGGACTCTGGAGAGACCACAAGACAAGGACAGACAGAAAACAAGAAAAAGAAACTTTGTTATTCTAAATTCATGCATTCGTTTCACTGAAATAAAGTTATGTACTGTATGACTTTTCTCATTATATCTGGCATTTATTTGATGTTTCATGTCAACACATCTTTACTGCAGAGTACACAATCTTCTAGCAGCTTCTGTCAATTTGTGTTAATTTAATTTCAAGGTTCTCAGAAAATTAATGACAAATAGCTTGTGATGTTCCTTATTTGTAAGTAACTTTGGATAAAAGCATAAATATGAATTGTTGTGTATGCAACTTATTTTAACCAAAGATTAATTAAACTTTTATGCTTTTTATTTGTTAGAATAATGAGTTTTTTAAAATTCAAATCATTTGACACCATATATGCCCATGAATTTTAAATGTGGACATATTTAAAAAGTGGAAAAGTATTTTTAGTGCCTATAAAACTGTATAAAAATATTATTATTGTAATTATTATTTCAGCATTATATTTAACATGGGTATTGTCACAGACAGTAACATAAACCATTTAAGACATCACTGACTGAGATATACAGCCCATCTGACATCTTTCTAGTGTGACATCTAGTCCCGTTTTCTCAATGATTTCATGGATGAAGCCAATCCATGGTTTAATACATCTGTTTCTTCTTCCATCAGAGATAGAAATATTGCATGGACCAAGGCTAAAAGAACTAATAACACTATTGATTGGGAACAATATAGGGCACTAAGGAATAAATGTACTAAAATTATAAAAAATGCAAAAAGTGAGTATTACCTTCGTATGATAAATAAAAATTTTAATGATCCTAGTAAATTTTGGAAGCTGATAAAATCATCAACTGGGTCTATGTTGGCCCCAGCTCCTGATTTATTAAAGGTAAATAATGAAGAATTCAAGGATAAACATAATATAGCAGAGACTTTTAATATGCATTTTATTATTATAAGTTCAATCACTTCATCTGGTTTCTCTGTAGATGCATATGGTAAATATAACATGGCCTTCAGTTTCTAAAATAAATGTTTTTAATTTTATACCTATTTCCCCGTCTCAGGTTCATAAAGCCTTGTTAAGTCTTGATTGTAAAAAGTCTGCTGGACCTGATCAAATAGAGCCTTACTTTAAAAAAAATAAATAAATAAATAAAAAATAAATAAATTTCTGCAGACATAATAGCAAGACCTATTGCTTCTATTTTTAATTTAAGCTTAAAAACTGGTATGATACCAAGTTCTTGGAAGTCAGCAATTATTCGGCCATTACTGAAGGGTGGAGATTCCACTGTATTGGATAATTATCGGCCTATTTCAAGATTGTCTGTTACAGCTAAAGTGTTTGAATCTATGGTAAATTAACAATTAAAGTGCTATTTGTCAGTTAATAATATTTTATGTCAAACTCAATCAGGTTTTAGACAAGGACATAGCACTATAACTGCTGCAATCTTAGTCACTAATGATATAATAACTGCATTGGATGATAAAAAAATCATGTGCTGCATTTTTTATTAATTTTTTGAAAGCATTTGATTCTGTAAATCATCATCTGTTGTTGCAAAGGCTTAAATGTGTAGGTTTTAGTGATATAGTGTTGAAGTGGTTCTCAGATTATTTGACTGGAAGGACTCAATGTGTGTCCATAGATAATTATGTTTCTGCTCCTTTAATAGTGAAGACAGGTGTTCCTCAGGGATCAACTTTGGGGCTAATTTTATTCTCTATCTATATAAATGAACTTGGTAAAGGAGTTGAGCCAGCAAATGTACACTTTTATGCAGATGAAACGATCCTATACACTATGGCTCCATCTTTAAAAGTGGCAATGGACTCTCTACAGAATGCATAAAAATTTTATTAATTTCAGACTTCCCTTGATAACTTAAAATTAGTGTTAAATGCTAAATACATGATTTTTACATGGTCCAGATTATCATTAAATGATTTTGTGATTCAAACTTTCAGTGATACACAGATTGAAAGGGTTGCATCTTACAAATATCTTGGTATTTGGCTTGATGATAAACTGACTTATAGTTCTCATATTGATAGTCTTTTAAAGAAATTGAGACCTACGTTAGGTTTTTATTTTTGTTTAAATAAATGTTTCTCCTTTGTTGTTTGAAAACGTTTAGTAGAAAGTACTCTTCTATCAGTATTGGACTATGGTGGTATAATTTATATGCATGCACCTCTGAATGTTTTGAAAAAGTTGGATGTAGTTTATCATGCTGCTTTATGATTTGTTACTGGTACAAGTGTCCGCACACATCACTGTAATTTATATGAAATTACAAAATGGACTTCATTGCACTTAAGATGAAAAAAAAAAAAAACATATGTTAATTTTTATTTTAAAAGCTTTAGGGGGTAAATTACCACAGAATATATCTAGCTTGTTGACATATTGCACAAATATTTATAATACCAGATCAACAGATAAACTCTTACTTATGATGCCGATTTTTCAAACAGAAAAGTTCAGCTTTTTCTAGATATGCTCCGTATGTATGGAATGAGCTTCAAGGTACATTACATATGGAATCTGTACCATCTCTTGCTATGTTTAAAAATATTTTAAAATCTGTTGATATAGAACAGTGTACATGTTTTAATAACTGACTAGGATTTGTATTGTTTTTAGAAAATTGTGTTTTATGTTTGTTCATTGTGTGGTGATGTGTATTTCTTTGTAACTTTGACTTTTGCTGCCTATCTTGACCAGGACTCCCTGGTAGAAGAGATATTGTATCTCAATGGGACCTTCCTGGTTAAACAAGTAAATAAATAAATTAAAAATCCAAGTTCTTGATTATTAATATTTACACAGACAATAATACTCACCAACACACAATGGAAACACACACACACCCAACGGATCAAAGTCCACCCCCAACTGCTCTCTCTCAAACCAACAGAAGAAGAATCAGTACTGATCTCTAAACAGAAGACATGCAAGATGACACACTTACGGATGCCCACTCCCTCTCAAGTACAGGCCTCCAGAGTTTCCCTGGAGAACGGAGAGCAGCGAGGGAGGGTCTGCCCAGAAATCTGTCAGCCTCTCCAGGATGGCTATTGGCTGACTGGCAAAGAGTTTCTATGTCACTTTGATGGAAGCCCTGTGGTGTATGGCATCGGCTCACAGAACGCTACAGAAAGGCACAGCTTCTCATTATCCAAACACATTACGGCATAGTTCACCTCAGGTTCTGGCCAAAATCAGACTATTAGGCTTGGCATCCGGTACCAGGGTGACGTGAATCTGCCGACCTTATGCTGCTTTCCAGCACCTTCTTGGGCGGTTGGAGGATCACGATTGCTTGTTAAGAGAATGAAGTCTACCCATTTAGCAGGAAGCCTCCTGAGGGGAAGACATGGAGAGGCGATGAAATTCCCCATGGACACATTCTGGATTTTGGAATTCAAAGATATAAAAAGAAAGTAGCAGAAAGCAAACAAATGTAAACAGCCATCTGCGGCTGCGGTGGAGCAATACAACATGCATGAACCACTCCACAAATAAACATCATACATAAAGTTAACCCAGAATTATAAATAGCTGGTTTAAAAACCTCAAATGTCTATATATCTAATCAAAGTCAATATTTCATCCTTATTACCAAAGTTATTATGAGGGGGCAAAATGATCAGACAAACATTTTTTCTAATATTAACAAATAATATGGGGATTATATGTTTTATAATAATCAATTATAACAAAATCTAATAACTGCAATAGTTATCAATTAATTCAGTTATATTTTGATTATTATATGCAAATTTATTTTAGTAAATAAATATTATATATATATATATATATATATATATATATATATATATATATATATAATATATATATATATATTATATATATATATATATATTAAATTATATAATAAATATAATTATATTTGTTTCATGTTTAATGCTTATTTTAAAAATAAGAAAAATACAGTGGGAATATATGTTTAGCAATAACAAAATTCAACAATAATAATAATAATAATAATAATAATAAAAATAATAATAATAGTAGTAGTAGTAGTAGTAGTAGTAGTAGTAGTAGTAGTATATTAAGCCTAAAATTCATGTTTATTTAAATGTTATTGTAAAAATAAGACACATTGAAATAAATAAATAAATAAATATATATATATATATATATAATTAATTAGTTTTTTAGATTGATTTTTGTTTTAGAATGCATTTAGACTTACAAAAAAACTTTTTAAGAGAAATTCAATTAATTTAAAGAAATTAAGACTTCTTAAAAATAAATTAAGTTCAGAAAATAAGAATCAAATTAAAATAAAACAAAAATAAGTTTCACATGAGGGCAATCTCTAAAGGTTAAGCACCTACTGAGAAAAATAAATAAATAAATAAAAACTTCTGATTTTTTAAAACTTGAAAGATTTTACTATTCAATTTTAGTCATTGCAGGCGCCATACATTTAGTGATTAGTTTATTAGTAAGCAGAAAGCTTATCCATACAGCTTGCATCTGCTAAAATATGAAATATTGATCATATTTTGGTCTTGTAAGCTTCATCAGTAGAACAGCTCAAGCATGTTTTATTCAGCCTGATGAATTGTTTGTATGTGTGCTTGATTTGTGTTGCTTACACCCTGCACTGTGTTTATCTCTCTTCAGCACTGGACTGCCTTCTCACAGAATAAAGAAAGGATCTAATTAGACACACAGAGATGTATAAATGCTCCCCATGTGATGCCAGAATGTTGCTGATGGATTTAGGGCCAAATCTGGCTCTCGTACAAGCCTTCATTAAAACATAACAGAATCGCCTTCAGTTTCTTGTCTCTTTTCCCATAATGCCACAGGGTTACCATGGAGATGAGGTTGATTGCACCCTGCTCATGTGTCACCCTCTGAAAGGATGTTTAAGGTGTTCTAAGTTGTTTTGCTACTTGCAACCACATGCTTTCTCTTCAGACCCCACCATCCAAAAACATTCTGAAAATCACATTCGACCAACATAATGCAAGCAATTCAAATGAAAGTAATACAAAAGGAAACACTTTTTTCTTTTACTGTGGTACCATTACAAGTTTATGTTGAATAAAATAAAATAAAATAAAATAAAATAAAATAAAATAAAATAAAATAAAATAAAATAAAATAAAATAAAATAAAATAAAATAAAATAAAATAAAATCAGATTTTTAATGTTTTTTCAATAATTATTTTGTGCGCACAAAGGCTGCATTTATTTGATGAAAAAGATGGCAAAAAATATTGTGAAATATTATTACAATTTAAATTTTCTATTAAATATATTGTGATTTTTTATTTTTATTTAAATTTTCTATTTTCATTCAAAAAATAACATTTTAAATTCATTCTGAATTCAATATATATATATATATATATATATATATATATATATATATTTTTTTTTTTTAAACATTTTAAAAATATGCAAAACTCAGTTTTCAGTCAGATTTAACTTAAAATTTTGGGCCCTAAGCATAGTCATGTTGTTGATTTTATTTGTTGACCAATAAAGTCTTGTTGGATAGGTTAAAAAAATCCAGTGGGACATCAATATAGTATTAATACCAGAACATATATAGTCTTTTATACAGTGACCAGCATGTGTAAAATGATCTGCAGGCAGGAACCATTTCTAGTTTTCTGAATGGCTAAAAGCTACTCTTTTCTGCCATTGTCAGAGCCTAGGGCTGTCACCAAGACAGGCAATTTCTCTGGACTCCAATTTCAATGATATCTTTCAGGCAAAAGGGACATTTATGCTTGCTATTATTTGTGCTATTCCAAAAATCCCTTACAGCACCTTTAGAGGTATAATGTAAGGAATGTACTACCGCAAGCAATTAACTGGGTTTCACAGTTCTCTGCCAAGAAATAGACTGTGAATGCCAAAGAAAGCTATGCACGGAGCAAAGGTGTGCTGGTGGCTTTTCTGCCAGGTAAAAAAAAAAAAAAAAAAAAAAAAAAACTCTGTGAAAAAGTAATGGACATCTCCTTTCACTTCAAGAAAACACAGCTATTGAGAGTCCTCAGACTCACAAATGAAATCCTAAGTGTTCTCTTTGAACGATCTACTGCAAATGAGACGGCTACAGCTATAGTGGAGCAGCATTTATATAATATAATGGAGTCATTTGACATGCTTTAGATGGATATCATCATATTGGTAACAAATGTCTCCATTTTAAGTCACTTCAAATATTATATTCCCACAATACTTTCGTATACTGCATGTGCATTTATTAGCTGAAAGACATTTGATGCATCCACACTGTGGTAAGCAGATGAAATAAAAGATCTTAGGTTTTCAGAATAAAATTAGTGGCACAGAGTGTAAACAGGTCCAAAAAGATTTGTGAATTAGCCCTAATTTCCTGAACAATAGGGGGAAAAAAGTATGGCATTAAGCCACACAAACTCAGATTTCTGATTGAACAATAGTAATTAATTAATTAATTAATTAATTAATAAATAACGTTGAAAGTGATGTTATATATATATATATATATATATATATATATATATATATATATATATATATATATATATATATATATATATATAAAGCATTACTTGCAACGTTAATAATTAATTAATTAATTTAGAGTAGCAAATCAGCATATTAGAATGATTTCTGAAGGATCATGTGACACTGAACACTGGAGAAATTATACTAAAAATTCAGCTTTCCATCACAGAAATAAACTATATTTTAAGATATATTAAAACTGTTAATGTTATTTTTATTTGTAGTGATATTTTATTTATTTGTTTATTTGATTTTTAATTAAAATATATGCAGCCTTGGTGAGAGAGTTCATTCAAAAACATTTTTAAACATTTTACCGACCCCAATCTTTTGAACAGTATCGTACACAAGACTACAAAAAAGATCTTGGAAATGCCTGACGTCTACTTATAACAACACATATTTCACTTCTGTGCAAAGAAAACACATCCTATGCTAGCCTAAGCTTGTTTGCTGGTCTTACATGGTCTTAACTGGTTTCCCAGTCTGTTCTGGTTGGCCTGTTGGGATTTGCTTGTTTGCTGGTCTTACATGGTCTTAACTGGTCTCCCACACAAGACGTAAAACAAAAAAGATCTTGGGAAATGTCCTGACGTTCTACTGTATAACAACACATATGTTTCACTTCTGTGCAAAAGAGAAACACATCCTATGCTATCCTAAGCAAAATTGTTTTGCTGGTCTTACATGGAATTCTTAACTGGTTTTCCCAGATCTGTGTCTGGGCTGTTCTGGTTGGCCTGTTGGGATTTCATGCACTTTTTATATCACCTAAACCAGCTAAATACAAGCTAGGCCAGGCTGCAAAACCAGTTTAAAAAATGTACGGTAAAACCAACTTAAACCAGCTGAGACCAGAAAGCCATCTGTTTTGAGTATTTTCTTTCCCCCCAGCAGAGTTTGAGTTTGAGGGTTAAAAAGCATCTGCTAAATGAATAAATGCAGAGCATGTGAATCATGCATGCAAAATTCAGCTAAAACAGCTGCTAGGTTAAGTTAAAATGAGAGTTGATATGGTAAATAGAGATGAGTATTAAAATGTTTGGAGTAATTTTGTGATGTTTGTGTTTTATTTATGTGATGTTCGCAGATAGCAAACAATATACTGAAATCAAAGACCTCCCCCTTAAATCTGATTACAAGAGGCCCATCTGAAATACATGTTAATAAATACCAGGTGTAAACAGAAATCTGGGTCCAGACCACCTGAGACAGATGTTAATACCAGATGTAAACAGAGCCATATATTCATTTAAAAGAGATTCCAGCATTTACAAACATGCCACTTTTCTGCAAAATCAGAACTAGGTTCACATGTGAAGGGCATCTGAATGTCAATCAACAGATTACTAATTCTCCGTCTGACTATATAAGCCATTTAGACAGACAAAAACTTGTTCTTGAAGAGCATAAACGTTCACACTTCCCACACTGGCAATATTTTCTGAGAGCGACGCATCTCACCCACTCAGATAATTGAACACTAAAAGCTAACATTTTATTGCTTTTGTGTTAGGTCAAGATTTATGTTTCATTCTCATTAGCTAAGTAAAGAGGAAAAAAATACTAATGATATCTCAGATGCAGTCATGGTATAATCACTTTAAAGCTATTTGACTATGACGAGTAAATTACTTTGTGGTTATGAAGTAGCAGGGCTCAATTAAAGCAATTTCGTAAGCATTCGAATATTATGAGGTTTTTGTAATATCACAATAACAGCAAGATGCATCTCAACTTGTCAAAGATAACGCAATAACTCTCAGACATGCAGACTTCCATTGCGCTCCTTAAAATAAATAATGTCTGAATAAGATATTGTCTGAACGAGATGAACGGATAAATTTTGACTGCTCAATAATTCTACTCTGCAACTATAAACCGATATTAGGTTTAATTGGGTTCACAAAAAGTGCAAACCGAGGCCCATTCTTGATGGTCTAAGTAAAAACGACTGCAAGACGATTTGAGCCTAATTTAATTAAAATGCCCCTAAGTACCACCGGAACCGAGAAGAATTGGAGAAGTGAGTGATTTAGAAATATTACTTCAATCGGCAAAGGGACTCAAGTCTGCAACAAAAGCTCCAACGCCCCCGTCAAGTAAAATCAAATAGCCTCAGTGTCATTCAAATCATTGTGAAACACACTGTAAGAGAAATGTGAGATAATGAGATATTAGGAGATATAGTGGAACAACGGGGCTAGTTGTCACAGTCCATCTCAGAAATACATCTTTTCTCTTGCTGTACTTCATTATCTTGGTTTCAAACATCAAGTAACAAGTAATTAATTACACTACTGCTCAAAAGTTTTTTTTTTTTTTTTTTTAGTTTATTTTTAAATAAATGAATACTTTTATTTACCAAGAATTCTGACAAAGTCAGTAATAAAATAAAAATAATAATTACAACAAAAAATCTATTCCGAATAATGCCTTTTTTTTTTTTTTTTTTTTTTTTTTTTTTTTCATTGATAGTAATAAGAAATGTTTATTGAGCAACAAACCGGCAAATTAGAAGGATCATGTGACACTGAAGACTGGAGTAATGATGCTGAAAAAATTGCTTTGTATCAAAGGAATAAATTACATTTTAAAATATATTCAAATAGAAAATTGTTATTTCAAATAGTAACATTTCATAATTTTACTCTCTTTTACTGTATTTTTGATCAAATTCATGCAGCCTAGGTGAGTAAAAAAAACTATTGAACAGTAGTGTGTGTGTGTACACACAAGTAACAAGTTGTAGATACTGTATATAAAAGTTTTTAAATTTAACATTTATGTTTGCAAATTTTCAAAGCATTACCTTTTTACTATATTTAGATCAAATAAAGTCAGCCTTGTTGACTTCTTTCAAAGACATTTTATAAATTTCACAGGCCATAATTTTTTAAACTGGCATGCACATTATTTGATGTTGAATTTGTTCTGTTACCTTTTAAAGCTTCATAAAATTTCACTAAAAAGCCTATACAAACTAAACAGCTGCTAAATGCCGTTCTATTTAACAGCCACTGTGACAACTTACCCCGTATCAACTCACATGACCAGTGCATGTAACCACAAAAGGTCAGCGTGTGTTTAATGATCTTGTTCTTTTAACTTGCAGTACAGCTGCCATCGGGGCATGTTTTCACAAGAGGTCAATCTGTCTTCAGTGAACCTTGATCTATTTTCCTGAGTAATAGCGATGGCTAGCTTTAAGGTCTGTGTCTAGAAATTGTCTATAAAAATTACAAAAAAAACACCCCACCCTATGAGATTCAATCACTGTAGTGAGCACTGTGTCGCTTCTATTTTTCCAGTGTGACAGAAGCAGTGACAGTGGACCATAAAGTGCACATAAAAAAAGAAAAAGGAATACAGAAAGTAGTAAATGCAAATACAGTACTGATAAAAAGTAAAAAAAAAAATATATATATATGACTTGTGGACAGACAGTCCCTGGCACAAACTTGAATAGCGCAGTGAAGTGAGAGTTTAAAAATAGAGTCCGAGACAGCGTATGTGCATGAGGGGGGGGGGCTCTGCAGAATGATTAGCTCAGACAGCTTGAGTAGGAGTTGTTGAGCAGTGTGACAGCCTGCAGGAAGAAAACTGTTACTTAGTCTGCTTGTTTTGGCCTAAAAGGCCCTTAACCTTTTTTTCCAGGTGGTAATGGACAGATCATGTGGCAGGTAACAGCAATCTTTCCCGAAGCTTCAGGCCCTTCATACACACAGCACAGTGCAAATGTCCTTGATAGCGGGAAATCGGCCCTGGTGAACTGAGTCATGGTCACCGTTCACTGCAGTGATTTTCTGTTTCTGAGCAAATGCTGTACACAAACTATTATATGATAAACCTACAAGATTTATACATTCACAATGATATATAGTTCAGTCAAAAATAAAAATCCTGTCATTATTCACTCACCCTCCTGTTAATGCATTAATTTGCTCATCCATTTGTTCATTAATTTCTTGTTAATTCACAAATAGTTGAAAGGAAAGGATTTTCAGTGAATAATGACTTTGAATATTTAATATATTTAATGTAAAATCCCAAAATGCATAAATAATATTTTAAATATGACATATTATTATGAATTTATATTAAAAGTATATTATTATTTATATTAAAGTTTTATTTTTTTGACTCTAATCATGTATGGAAAAGAGCAAAACAAATAATAATTTATAATAATGTTACTGAGAGAGAGGGTTGGGGTAGTTCACTCCAAAAAAAAAAATATATACCCACAATATATATCCCCAAAATACATAATGCTGTTTTATAGATATTAAATATTTTAATATTAAATGTTATTATAATTTTCAATGCAAATTGCATTATTATTAATTACTTATATCTATATCTATATCTATCTATCTATCTATCTATCTATCTATATATATATATATATATATATATATATATATATATATATATATATATATATATATATATATATATGTATATATATATATATATATATATATATACACTTTGGTTTGTACAGAAAAGAGCAGAATAAATATTCTTTAAACATTTCTTCAATTATTGAAATAAACTGATGCCAGCTTAGAATGGCACAGATTATTCATTTTAGCGCGAAAAAACAACAACAAAAAAACACACACAACAACAACAACAACAAAAAATCTTTAAAAACAAAAACAAATAATAATGATATAGACCTGATAGGCCATCTTGTTTAAGCCATCTTGAATTTAGATAATAAGATGACATTTTTACTATGCTGTTAAAATGTAACCATTAATTGAGTCTGGTATCACAAAACCTCATCCCTCCCCCGGCAATGAAATACACATGGATGGTTTTATCATTCGTTCTTAACCTTGTTCTTCAAGGTTAAAGAGGCCACTTTTAATTAACCATGAGTTTGATTGCATTTCAGAAGTGTAATATACATTCAATGGGAAGCCAGAATAGATATAAAATATGAATGTCATAGCAACTGTGTACTTTCATAAGCACGGCACACAAGTACAAAAAGATTGGTATATGTGAATGGCCAAAGACCTTGATTAGTGAGGTCCTATTTAAAATGCTAAGCCCTTTTCATAGAACCATGTCTAATTGAAAAAGTTTGCAATTATAAACACGGAACAGTTAGTGTAGTCACAGAACTTGTTGCTTTCCTCGTCTGTAATGAAGGCGCACTTTCCTACAGAAAGCTCACAACCCATGTGTCCCTGAATAATAGCCCTCTAATGATTTCACACACACAAAAGATGCCTAGAAACCCATATCCATAGGCAACACCAGGGGGCCGACTGATGGAGATGACGTCAGTGGAGTCGGAGCCCAGGTTGGAGACAAGTGGCTACAGAGCCAGGGTGACACGGGGGATCTGGAGGGCCTAGGCAGAGCCAGCAGCTCAGGCAGAGACTTACCAAGGCGGAGCCGGAGGGATGAGGGAGCCCGGAGGAGTGGGTGGGATGATGGGCCACAGTGGAGACGAGGGATCTAGGAGCCAAGGTGGAGCCATTGGATAGAAGGGGCCGAGGTGGAGTCCAGGACTTGGAAGCTGGAGGAGGAAAGAGGGGATCCTCACGCCAAGGCAGAGCTGGAGACTGGAAGTCCTGAGGCAGATCAGAGCGACCAGATAGCGTTGACTGAGGGTGAGCTGAGGGACTGACAGGCCCCAGCAGAGATAGGACTGAGGAACTGGCTGGTTTTAGAGGAGGCGGGAGAGGGAGGCTGGGTGGGAGCTTAGGAGCCACAGGTAGCTTAGGAGACACAGGAGAGCTGGACGGAACTAGCGGAGACCCAGGAGACACAGGAGAGCTGGACAGAAACAGCGGAGACTCAGGAGACGCAGGGGACAATCGAAGTTCAGGGGAACTGGGAACAACCTCTCCAAACCAGTCTTTTAAATCCAATTGAATAATTTTTTGAAAAGTTTCTTATAGTAATAATGTCCAGAGACCAGCTGCAGTTCACCCTTAGCAGCAGGAGTGTGGGCAGGGCTTCCCTCCAAGCCCTCGTGCCTTACACCGCTAGCTCAGGTTGGTGATATAAAATACACAGAGCGAGCGGTCAGGATAGTGAGTAAGGCACGCAAGATCTAAAAAGTCCCTGGCATGGTCCTCCAGCCAACGGTCCAACTACTCCAGGCATAGGAGCTGCACGGCTGGCAGATCCATTCCAGAAGAACGAAGGAAAAAGAAATGAAACTAAAGAAAAACACCACTTTATTTTTCTCACTTGGGGGTCCGCTATTCTGTAACATGTGAGCTGGCTAAAAAGGAAGCACACAATGAAGTAACAAAGTTAAAAAGGGTTTTTAATCAAGAATCCAGGAATAAATCCAGCATTCAGCAACACAAATCCAAATCAACTTCAATAGCGGACCAACGACCAGGGGAGAACACAAAACTTAAGTACAGAAACTTAATTAGGGAGAACTGAAACAACTGTGGAGCTAATTAATCAAAAACCATGGAAACTAATAGACACAGGAACTCAGGGAAATGTGGAAACAGAAACCGAAGCAAAACAGACCATAACAATGACAAAAACAAAGATTATTGGTGTACGCTTTACCCTATTTCAGTCTTTCTACTTCAAAATTTCACATTTAATTCAACATGTTAATTGTAATTGCTTTATATTTTTTTATGTGAAATTTGTTAGCAATTTCTGAATGAAAACTACCCCATTTATGTATTTATTTCATTTTGTTATTTCAATTCATTTTATTTTATTCTATTTATTTATTTTTTTATTTATTTTTTTTTATTATTATTTTTTTTTTCTGTTTTACCTAAAAAATTAAACAGCACATGGGTTTGAGATGACAAGAGAGACATTTTTTTCTTGGTGAAACATAAATATGTAATACCATGTAATAATTATATAATATAATAACAATTATATATATATATATATTGGTGAAACATAAATATGTAATACTATGTATTTATTTTTTTATATAAAGTAAGTATACTTAATAACATAATAACAATGAAATTCTAGAAATTCCTTGAAAACTATGAGTGAAAATGTCCGGAAGAGGGGTGGAGGAATGTCATGACCTTCATTCAGTATCATGCTACTGCTAGCCCAATCTGTTCATTCATGTTGCTATGGAAATGCAGATAAGGTAGTTTGACAAGGTCATACTCATGGTCTCATCCATTCATCATCATAAACTCCCAATATAAATAATTCATGATTTTTGCTCTTGAGGAAATCTGTTCCTCCACAAGGCACAATTAAAACCATAATCCCAGGGTTCCTCTGGGGCATATCAAGGCAATGGTGTATCTTTGAGTGTCGCCTCAATAACGACCATATTTTATAATGGTGTCATTAAATAACCTTGCTGCTATCTTTGAGTCAGTGGGCTTATTCACCTAGAAATCATGCTGATGCAAAAGTGCTAAAATCAATCATTCCCTCAAATACATTCATGAAATCCTAAGGATAGATTACCCCAAAAAGTCATCACTGAGTCACCATCATAGATGAATATGAAAAGAAAAAAATATATATAAAGCACATGGGTTTGAAGGAACATTATGGTGAGTAAATGACAGAATTTTTGCCAAACTATTCCTTTCCTGTCTTTGCTGATGTGACATCAAGGCCAGAAACAGCTTGAATTCTGCAGTGGCAATGCTTTGACGTCTATGACATGACTTGTGACAGATGGTCCCACGAATGCATCAACACAATCATGTCACCCAACTACATAAAAGTCAGCTTCCATGTTTCTTGTCATCATGCTGGGGTTTTTCCTCAAGCGTTGACAAGGTAATGACAGCATACTCACAAATAGATGTGCTACGACAAAGTGCACAGTTTGAGAATTGACAACACAACTTTCCACCGACACTCAGCACGCAAGCGTTTCAAAACATGCTTTGCTTTCTTAAAGCTATTCAGACTCCAGAGCTATTGTTCTCACAGGTACCATTTTGTCCGGCTAGAAGTGGAACAATAATAAAGCTTTGACGCCCACCTCTCGAACTGATGTTAGGCATGTTAGGGACAGGACAGGACATCCCCTTCTGATATTGCAGGCATTTCAGCTTTGCAGAGGCATGGGAACCCCTTTTAAGCCATCAGTCAAGACAGATTTAGTGACTTACAGCAGGTGTTGTTTGCATGTTCTTTCACCCTGTCCTTTCTACTTATTGTCTCTCTCTCTCTCTTCATCTCTTTTCTTTTCTCTCTACCCATGTGCTACAGAAAAAAAAGGCTTTTGGCCTGCCAATGAAAATGTTTCTTTTGAGCATCCAACCCCTACTGTTCTGTCTGTGAGCCATTGTGTTGTAATTATAGAGCTGTATCTGATATCTTCATGATAAACCACAAGTGCTCCTCGTGCATCCCTTCAACATTAAACTGTGTTATCCATTAGTAGGATTTAAGCCGCTGTGAAATGTGACAAATGTTGCGGGAGAATTGTTTTAACATCCTCTCACAAGAAAAAAATATGATCTGAATTATCAGAGACGGAGATAATAACGACTAGACAGATCCGCTTCTCGAAAATACAATTATGTGTTGGATGATGCAAATGCATGTGGCAAGTTCTTCTTCTTACGGCTTCTTTTCTGTGTAATAGGAAACATTTGTGATAAATGCTGTTGTTTATAATGTATAACAACACTAGCTGCAACTGTTCACCTGTAGCTACTGTGAGCGGCATCAACAGGACTAGCGGGTTGTGACCCACAAATGGGTCACAGGTATGTTCTGACCCATGCAAAGAAGTGAAAAAAACAATGCTACATGCAAATAATAGTCAGCATATATTGCTAGCAAGCAAATAGTTAAATAAATATGCTTAATTTTAAAGTAAGAGGAGAGTTAGTAGGGTTAACAGCTCCCATCTCTTTGGTTGATGTTAAAGGTTGGTGTCCAGTCATTGGCTTGATATTTTAATAATAAATTGTCTTAATTTAATTGTGAAGTGACTGTACTCCATATGCATGGTTTTGTAACAGTTATGGACTCCTTTGTTGTGTTTTCACTTTGTTTAGTCATCTGGTCTGTTTAGTTCTTCTGTGCCCTCGTTTAGTTCATTGATTCATTAGTGCTTATTAGTTAATTCCCATCACTTGTTTGTCATCAGCTGCCTGCCTTATTTAAGCTCACTCTTTGGTTCTAGTCTTTGTCCCGTATTACATTTGAATTGGTGTGTGTCAACCCCTCGTCTGTGGATTATCTTCTTCCTGGATACTAAACTACTTGTTGAATTTATCTTCGTCTTTGTGTGCCTTCCTCGGCACGACCATGACAGCTATAATGTTCTCCACTGTCTATTTGCAAAACCAATAATAAGAATAACGTCCGCTGAAAAGCCCTAAAAATTATATTATGAGGGTACCTTTCAAAAGGTTTCTTTTTTACTTGTTTGAATAAAGTCTCTTATTCTCACCAAGGCTGTATTTATTTGATCAAAACAGAACAGTAAAACAGGAATATTGTGAAATATTATAACTTAACTGTTTTCTATTTTAAAATGTAATTTTATTTCTGTGATGCAAAGGTGTATTTTAGCAACATTACTCAAGTCTTCAGTGTCCTTCTGTTCTTCAGAAGTTATTCTACTTTGCTGCTCAGGAAACATTCCTTATTATTAACAATGCTGGAAACAGTTGTGCTGCTTAATATTTAAACAATTAAACTGTGATACATTTCATTGCAGGATTCTTTGTTGAAATTTGATCAGATTTGGAACTAAACCCTGTTGGAAAGTGTCATGTGAACATCAAATATCGTTTATTATTTACTCATCCTTAGGCTGAACTTTTCCATACAGATTGGGCACTATATTCCAAATCTTCTGAATGAAAATAAATGCATTACTGTCATATTAGATTTCTCAATATGAGTAAAAGTCATAGCACTTACAGTTTCACTTCACCAGGAAACTACAGTGATCTGTACCTGTGACGACGTAAACTGAGATTGCAAATATGTATGCATATTTCCTGCGAACCAGGTAAAAACTGATCTTAATCCTCTATGATAGACTATTAAAATCAGGAATGTATATTGTTCTGATCTGTGCAGGAAAGGGAAACATAACATACTTTTCTGATTTATGTCTGCAGACACATTCGAAAATGTCAGTAAGCTCTTATCTGCACCATATGAATTAATTAAAACTTCCAAGTAAATTATCCAGGTTGGTGGCCAATTCACTGGAAATATTTGATGGAGAATGTGATATCTTCTCTCTCTCTTCTCCCTCCATCACTGTCAACAGAGAGTCACATATGGAGGCAGTTAATAACCTTTAATATTTTCCTTCTTGTCATTTTCAGACCACATGCCAACACAACATTATGAAACACATTTGCTGACAGCAAGACTACGCTGCTTCATTCATGTCGGTCCCATTAAACCACACGCGCACACACTCTGCACCTGCACTCACATGCTCCCAAACTCTAAAAATGACAGCCACATCAACAACACACATTCCATTCTCAATTCAAATTGAAATTTGAAAATTAAAATGACGGGTTATAATAGATTATGACGGAATTTTTACGAATTTTTACAAATGTTAAAATCTAATGCAACCTCTGTCCACAAATAGTCCACACTACTCCGGTCCATCAATTAAAATATTGTGATGCAAAAAGCTGCTTGTTTGTAAGAAACAAAATTATTATTAAGACACTGTAACTTTAATTCATATTAAATAACATTGTTTTCTCCATTAAAGAGAGAGAGAGAGAGAGAGAGAGAGAGAGAGAGAGAGAGAGAGAGAGAGAGAGAGCAGGATCAAGCACCATTTAAAAGTAAAACCAGTCCAAAATATTGGTAGATTTTGATGTGAGAGGATTTTCACTGGAGAATGTGTCATTATGGATTATGGACGTGAGTCATGGATCATGGTCGTGTGGATTACTCTTGGATTATTGTGATTTTTTTTTTTTTTTTTTTTTTTTTTTTTTTATCAGCTATTTGGACTCTCATTCTGACGGCACCCATTCACTGCAGAAAATCCATTGGTGAGCAAGTGATACATTTCTTCTGTTCAGATAAAGAAACAAACTCTTCTACATCTTTTATGTATAAGCTATTTGTTCTATATTTTTGATGTCTATTCCTTTAATATCAGAAAATGGATTAAAACATAAAAAGGGGTGAGTAGATGATGCAAGCATTTGAATTTGTGTGTAAATTTCACCTTTAAATGTACGTATCAGCATTTAGGAATATGTTTAAAAAAATGTTCTTGATACCCAGCAGGCTTCTGTAACCCAAAACATCTTATACAGTATGCATTCCATTTTGAAGAAAAAAAATTTGTCCTTCAATGAATTGAGATTTCTTACTGTCTTATCTGCACCTCCATATGGGCATTGTTTGCAAAGATAGCATCATTTGGCCACTGGGCTCTTCTAATCTCTTCATCTAAATGTCCCTTGACTTTCCTCCACAGCTGTCTCAGATTTGCTTGTGTGTTGTTTTGAGCTATTAACCAGTCTGGGTGTCTCTTACACATATGGATTGAAAGATAATTCTTGTAAACCATACAACTACTGCGCTGTTAATAACACAGAAGAGACAGTTGATTAACCATCTGTGCAGAGGGTTTGGGAACTTTTGAGGGCCATGTTGGGTATTTTTAAAACACACTGTGCTCAGCATAAGCGAAAAAGACAAGGATGTCAGTTTGAATGGTATTTGTGGATCAGGTGTTTTAGATGTTGTCACTTTGCCTGTGTCATTGTGTCACACTATGTTTCCACTCCCTAAAGCCACCGAAAAAAACATGCCATTCCTCCGATTTGCAATGAAAATACTGTTTGCACACCAACAATACTGTTTGCATCTCTATTAAATGTCTCAGATTTTAATACCTCCTAAAAATGAGCATGAGTAAGTAGTATGACTTTATTTTTTCTTCTGTGGGGCATAAAAGAATATATATTCCATAAATGTATTAAAAATAACATGGAAAGAGAAAAATATGAAGGGACTTGCTTTCATCCATCAGGAGCTGATTGCAGCACTGAAAAAGGAAGTACTATCAAACTTGAGTTCTTATTTTTTTTCTATACAAGCCAAAGGACAATTTATCCATCTGAACTGTTATGGGTCAGTCCCTGCTGTCAAACTTCCGCTTCTTATTTTGTTCTCTCAGCAGTTCCTGAGAAAAAAAAAAAAAACCTTGAGTACCTTGAGATCTCTGACAGTCAGCAAGTCCAGAAGCCTCTCACAAATCCGCTGTTGGTCTGGAGGTAGAAAACACCAGAGAGATGTGCAAGATGTCACGGCAGTGAGAGGTCATTATTTGGTCACTCTGACCTAGACAGAGTGTTGACCCCAGAGAAATGCCTCACAGTTATGTTGGAGTGACTAGCAGGTGTTTACCTTCCTGCCGCCTTTCGTCATGGACAATCTATCCATACCGCGTATCTGATGATGTGTGATGGCAGATCCCACACCAAGAGCAGAATCTGTCACCGCTGCTATGAGGGGGGCAAATGGAAAAGACAATCCTATGAGAAATAACAGAGGAAAGAACAAAAGAAGGAGAGAAAAACAAATTCAGCCTGGACCTCATGTAAATCTATCAAACAGCTTCAGAAAATATAATAATACAGTGCACATGTAAAATAAGCCTCTATTAAGGTAGTTTTATTGTGTTTTTGGAACAGAGATGTCATGGTTACTATGAACTGACCATTTAAAATAATAATTATTATTATTATAAAAAACAACAATAACAACAAAAATTTACAGGTTTGAAATGACATGATGAGTGAATGGAAGCTTGGTTCCACCACTGAATAAAAAAAATAAAAAACATGAATGTGACTTTTTATCTAACAGGTGTGAATATAACCCTCGCAATTCTACAAAAAAAAAAAAATTCACAACACATTACATTCATTTGTTCATTAATACAGCCTTCCGTGTGAGTGAGAAGTTTCATTTTTAGGGAAAAGACTGGCATCTCACAGTAGAAAAAGAAAAAAAAATGTAAAGAATAAGGAAAAGCTCATTCCGTCAAAAATGACGTGGCAGTGAGACAGGTTCTCTGCCAGTGTGCTCTGCTATCTGATTTAATGTGCAGTGTGAAGAGAGGTGTTATAGCTGGATCCTATATACTGACCAGTCCTGTCAAGCATTTTAAATCACTGCATTTGTTAAAAAGACCATTTCTTCTAGTCCCACATTTGATATTAGAAATCAAATGGCAGGCCAGACCAAACTAAGCCTGTGAAGACGTTTCAGACCAACCTTTTCCTCTAAAATCCAGTGAGCTGACTCACTATCTACTGCCTACATAGACAGCTGCCTTCTCTAAAGCAGTTTTCTGTCAGAAAAGAAACCTTAGAAGTGGATGATTTGTGTCCTACAAATAGCACACTATACTTGATATCAAAAGAGTGTCCTGTTCCTTTTCCTCAGCTAAACACAAAATCACATAGCACTTATAGCATTTATATTTTTATAGTATAAGACAGTTCTTTCAAAAACATCTTACTTAAAAATAAAATAATTATAATAATAATAAACTCTTAACTTCAAACTTTTTAACAGCAGTGTACTATTTTTGGTATTGCAATTTAAATTTATTTTTTTTATTTCAGAAAGAAAGCATTAGTCTTGGAGTCCAGCAGTTCATATATTAGGTTACACAAGTTAAAATGTGGCCTATGATGTGCCTCATTTCCAACCTCACTTCCTCTCTGATAATTTTCTGTCCTCTTTCTAAGGTCAAAGGCTCAAAAACAAAATAAGCACACTAGACCGGTGACCAAAATAGCTTGTTACATAATTCTAGTCGATACAGTAGCTGCATCTATATTGGAGCCCCTCTGACATAGTTGTACGAGGGCATTTTTAACAACAGAAAAGGAAACACTAATGGGTTGACAGCTTTCATGACACTCTACCATCAAAGGTGATGATAAAGTAACAATTAGCCCCGATACTAGCCGCCAGCTCCGTTTGAACCTTTGGGTGAAGATAAAAAGGCTTGAAAGAGCAGCAGCAAAAGTAAACAAAGGAGAAATTACACAGAAGCAGAGCTTCTAATTGAGAGAGATTTCCTTTTGATGTAACTCCAGAGATCTGAGAGACACTGCTTGTGTACTAATTACAGAGCCATGGCAGCAAGCTAATTAGCGCCATGCTAATGATCCTTGTTTGTGACTATCTGATGTCAAAATACCATGGATGAAAATCTAAAAGAAAAGCTTGGGTGCGAAGACTTGCCAAATGTGATAAAGACCTGTGAGACTAGGATCGTGCATCTTTTTTTATATATATATATATACTGTCAGATGCATAAACAATAATACATATTCATGTACTCTTTCAAATATTCCCAATGCAGGCTATTTTCTTGTGGGAAGTCTTTACAGTAATGGATAATAATTATTATTAATAAAGTGTTTATAAAAAAAAATACAGACTCACATGCACACAAATGCATATATACGTTTTAGCTGACCAGTACATAAAAAAAAAAAAAAAATACAACAACATATGAATGTATTATAATTGCGTAACTTTTTAAAGACTTTGAAATATATTTTAAAGAGTTTTAAGGCAAAACATTTTAAGATATTTTATGAAATGTGAAAATATAATGGCTAATTAAATGGCTAAAATATTATATATATATATATATCTATATATATATATATATATATATATATATATATAGATATATATATTATATATATATATATATATATATATATATATATATATATATATATATATATATATATTTGTGTTTTCATTTACTCTCCATCATGTTGTTTCAAACCTGTATGACCAGGGCTGTGTTTCTTGATAACGATTGATCTTATATACGATTGTTTCTGTAAATAATAAATAAATAAATACATAAACAAATAAATGTTAGTCATTTCATTGGCCATTAATAAAATAACAAATAATAAAATAAAATAAAATAAAATGTTAGCAATTTTATTGACCTTTAATAACAACAACAATAATAATAATAATAATAATAATAATAATAATAATAATAATAATAATAATAATGTAAGACATTCATATGCTAAGACATTTAGAAGTTGTATTAGGTTAATGGTCAAATTAACTCCTAAATTACATAAAAATAATATAAACATTATAACTTTAATTGTAGTATTAATGCTATAACACACATATATTTTATGTATATACACAAAACAAAAACTCATCGGCCATTTCTAACGTGACCACATAAAAAAAAATGATCCATTCAGCTTCTATGTATAAGAAAACGTTATTTTAATATCATAAACACTATTGCAGGGACATACTATGGAATATCTTAAGCATAAAGGGCAAAGCTAAATCGTTATTAAAATGAATGACAGACACATGGAAATATTAGGATGTGCTCTGCTCCTGTCAATGCAATATCAAGAGGAAGAACAGAGAGCAGAAAGAAACAATGGGGAAACTAAGTCGATTTGGCTAAAATACAATAGTGATGCCCTACGGATCTTCTCAGATCCAAATTGCATTCCTGACACTTTCTTTTATATTTGATTATCAGCCATTTAAACTGGATGTCTGGGGTCTCAAAAGACTTTAGTCTCTTCAGGGTATGAGCCTCCACTCAAAACCCATCAGAATGTGGAGCAGTTTCTCCTCTGGGGGAATTTTTTTGACATGAAAATCGCTTCGAGGTCTTTCAGAATGTCTCAAAAACCACAACCTGAAGTGTTAGCTTGTTATTTCGAAATCAGCTCACACACATTTATTTTCTTCTATTGTCTACTCCACTGTCATTCATTTTAAGATACCAGACTCTTAAGGTACCCACGCAGTTTACCACCTTGTAATTCCAGTAATCCCTCTTTTTCACGACTCCAATGAACAATGGGATGGATTTAGGTCTAAATGCACCAGAGATTGAGCAGAGCGTGAACAGGAGGAGTGAGTTGAGAGGAACAAAATACATGAAGAAAAAGCTTTTTTCCCCATTGAGGGATGAACTGAGCTGGACATCAATAACAATGGCAGAAACCATCCCACGGATCTCACCGAGATGTTTATCGGCCTTCCCCTCCTTCCTCCAATGTGGGATACAAAGTGAATGAGTAAAGGAAGAAAAAGATGAGTGTTGTATGCCTACGGACTTGACACTACCGCAGGGTAGGTGAAGTGAGGTTAAAAACGTGAAGTAAAAAACTACTGTATGAAACTAAAGCCTCAGTGTCTCAATGGACTGTGAATCTCCACATAATAATATAATATAATATAATATAATATAATATAATATATATAATATAATAATATATAATATATAATATAATATAATATAATATAATATAATATAATATACATTTTTAATAATCAAGATTTTTTTGTTTGACATAGTATATATATTATTGTGATGCAAAGCTGAATTTTCAGTAGTCATTAGTCTTCAGTGTTACATGATCTTTCAGAAATCATTTTAATATGCTGATTTGCTGCCAAAATACTATTGGTACTCAATTATTAATAATTGATATGTATTATTATTATTATTATTATTATTATTATTATTATTATTATTATTATTATTATTATCATCATCTTGTAACAATGTTTAAATAGTATATAACATTAAATATCCTGTTATATTTTTATTTAATATTCATATTTTTGTGGAACATGTAATACTTTTTTTGATTCAGGATTCTTTGATTGATAAAAAGTTTATTTTGAACAGAAATGTTTTGTAACATTTTAAATGTTAAATGTTATTAAATGTTATTTTGATCTATTTTATGCATCCTTGCTGAATAAAAGTATAATTATTATTTTAATATTCCACAATATTACTGTTTTAATGATCGAAGTGGAATTTTGATGATAACCTTAAAAAAAAATCTCTGATTTGAAACGATTTACCTTCTTTGAGCTAAAAATACATGCGTTGTAGTGCAAGATATTTGTACTCTTTTTATGTAACAATGACACCTTTTAAGAACCGCGTGCTTCCTAAGAATACAAGAATTTATGATAGTTAAAGAAGAATGCAATAATATTTCTTTGAGGCTGACAGAAATGACAGATGATGGTGGTAAAAATAAGAATGAGGAGGAAAAATGTGGGCTCCCATTGGGTGAGGGATCGCATTATAAAATAATCGAATGATTACTGTGAATAATGACGAAGCTGATGGGACGATATGAAAACCATTTTTGGGGTCTATATTTGGAACTGAAAAATTCTGAAATCTCATGGGGACATTAGAGCAATGTTAAAGAGCTCAACAACGTTTGAATCAATGAGGCATATAGATTTTGTGATCAAACTTTCTTTTTCAACTTTCAGTCTTTAAACATTCAACAGACTCAGTTGGTGGTTTGTTACCTTCTATATTTTTTGGAGAATAATTAATAATTTTTTTAAAACATTTTTTTTAGTGTTGTGTATATTTTTTGTGTGTGTTTTGGGATTTTTTTTGTGGAGATATTAGAATGTTCAAGTAATTACAACAATCCCATATGTCTCCATGGCAACTGCCTTCATATTAATCAACACAAAGTTGATTCCAGAAAGTCATTTATGCTCTTGCAGTATGCATAGTCTAGGACAGTGGTTCTCAATTCCAGTCCTCGTGCCCCCCAGCTCTGCATATTTTGTACAAACATGGTGGAATATCCCGTGATGTCCACATCGCAGGGAAATTACGTTCGAATAGAACAAACATCTGAAGCGATAAAAGAGACATACAAAATGTGCAGAGCAGAGGGCGTGAGGACTGGAATTGAGAAACGCTGGTCTAGGACTTTCAACATCATCTTACAGAAGAATGTAACAAGTTGATCACGAAAAAAAAAAAAAAAAAGAAGAATGCTTGTTTTGTCACCAGAACATAGAAATACCAGGTTCCCATTACTTCTCTTTCTTTACACTGACTAATTTACTTACACAAACCTGTTTGCATTTTCGCAGGACAGGGCAGCTCACTTCTTCTGACCATGCAAAATGTACATTTATTAATTATTATTACATTTGTTTGCCTCTCTGTGCCCACATACTGTATTTTTATGTAGCTAAATTCTCAATAAAACTGTTTTCATTGATATATTTTACTGTTTCTGTTGTCAGATGACAGAATTAATATGAAATAGTGACTGAAACGCGACCCATTAAGACTACATAACCAGCTCTCCCTTCCAAGATGTTAATCTGCACACAAATCCTGATTAAAATCAAATAGGCTACACATAAGATTAAGACAATAGCTGTGCTGTGATTTCGGCTATACTTGCATGCAAAATTACAGAAGCAACATAATTTCTAATTGTAAGCGCTTCTCCTCTCAGCTGCTCTCAGAAAATAAATAAGGCTCGGGCAAACCCTAGATTTGTCAATAGGTGTTTAAAAAAAGTTAAAGGGTTCGGAAAATTCGCTAAGTTGGCAACACTGTCAGCATCTCCATCTATTTCTAAAACTACGGGCTAGGCCACGGGTCAAACAGAAAATGTGTGCTGCGTTAATCGCTTGTTAATAAAATTAGTGCCATTAAAATCAGTTTGCATTAATTTTGACAGCCCTAGTTAAAATAAAAGGGAATTGATACATCGGTTACGTCTGATTATAATAACAGATACAGCAGATATTACAACAATAAAAACTTTGTAACAATATACATTTCTATGATAGGCAGCTGCTTTGGGAAGTGCAGGCCTAATTTAAAGTAACATATCTGCCATTAATCAATAAAATCTATTAAAGTAATCTATTAAAAAATGAAATACCTTACGCCGCATAGTGAGGAACTGTTCACTGAAAGGTTCTTTGGGGAACAAAAACTGGTTCTTCTATGGCATTGCTGTGAAAACCCCCTTTTGGAACCTTTATTTTTAACAGTGAAATATTCTAATGTTGTCATTCATCTTGGAGCCAGCTGGTTTGGTCCAAATGGCCTTTACTGAAGGATTTGTTGAAGTTCTTATGGAGAAATTTAATGAGAAATATACTATACTTGCAGAAATATTATCACTGAAAAAGTATATTTTATATTGATATTTTTGTTATAATTTTGATGTTTTTTTTAAATAATTAAAGGGACAGTTCACATAAAAACACCACTATCATGCTGTTTTAGAACCTGTATACCTTTCTTTCTTCTGAGGGAGACTTCTTTTGAAGAAAACTCAGGTTCAGACATTACAAGATCCCATTAAATTTCATTGTATGGACATACTGACTCATCTTATGTTCCACATGAACCACAAAAATAAGAAAGTCATACCGGTTCGGAACAACATGAGGTTGAGTTAATGATGACAGTAAATGATGACAGTCATTCTCTCCAGCCTTATAAGATTGGCCCTGATATTCTTTATAAAGAACGTTTGATCAAATCTTAGTATGAGGTTATTAGTTATCAGACTAGAGGAGATGTCATCAAAAAATTTAATTGCGCAGTTGCTGCTGTGTTGGTTCGAACAGTCGAACATGAATTATGTTTTTCAGATCCGAGAGCCTGATTACAAACTGGCATGAAATTATATCCCATCTCCGCACCCTAAAACACAGCAGTACTCAATAGGGAGATTTTGAATGAGTGGACCTGGAATGAGAGAAGAGGGCACCTGACAAAACTTTTACAGTCTGCATGTATTGATGTGACACTGTACTCTTCCTCCCATCCTTGTGATTTTGCCCTTGAAAGTTTTCTGGCATCCAAAACCAAATGTCAGGGGAAAAAAGGCCTGCCAAGATCTGAATTAATATATCTTGAACAACAAATCCATCGCTCAGAAAAAATCTACGCTCCCCCGATACACGCAATTCAATTATGAGAGGACAGAACGCATTAATAAGATCCAAGGATCGTTGAGAAAGAGGGTGAAAAATGGAAAGGCAAATCATGTCATCACATCTGCCAGCTTGAATCTTTCTCCGTGGCCTTCTCACATAGCCTGTTAAATTTTATGGACGTTGTTTCATGGTCGTTGGCCACCCAACATGACTATACGCTATAACTATGCCGAATAGACAATGGGTCACATAATTCATTTTCAGTTTAATATGGCAACCCGCATCGAGGGGCAAAACGTCAACACGCTAATCGTCACGAAACCTGAAGTTGTCTGAAGTGAAGACTTAGAAAGTCCTCAAAGTCTTTGGGGACATCGAGCAGTGCGCCTCGCTCAGGTATTACGGCCAAGACAGATAAAAAGCTTTCGAGGATTAGGCGGTCTAATTTGGCATTGTCCTTGTACTTAGTCCAAAAGCCAATAATATGTCAGCACTCTGGTGTGATGTGGAAGTCTAATGGGAAGGAGGACGGCGCGATTTTGATTTTCCTCAGCCCCGCCAACAGACATATATAGGCCATGGCTAACATCATACTGTGACACAGGACAGTCATCCCTGTCCTCGGGAAAAACATAGCGTCATTTATCATCCGCACCCGGCGTAGTGGCAGACGGCCCTTAGTGAACTCAACAAAATGAAATACTGGTGATCCACGTTATATGAAATGTGTGTAGTTGCATGCGTGCACGTGTGTGTTAGGAGCTGCAAGGTTTTCCACAACCTTGACATCCTCAAGACCTGATTTTCTCAGTTTTAAGAAGTGAGGGGGAAAAACAACAGAAAACAAGCAAGACTGATGAAGCTGCTGGAAACTCGAATGACCTATTTGGTGGCCCTAATGGCGAGAAGACTGCAAAACTAAAGTTGCTGCCTTGTGCACATTCAAAGACTCAAGGTTTCTCGTTTTCTCTTGTGTTAACACACATTGTAAACTGCAACATTTTGGTCTCATACACTGAAAGCTGAGAGTCTTGTCAATGTTAACAAATAACATGGAGGAAGGGCCCGCGGTCAGAAAAAGGAGAGAAAGAGACAGAATAGAATAAAATAAAAGAAAATAATCAACATTACATCACTTTAACCAGGACCCTAAAGGAGCAGTGACTGGTATGCAACACATAATTCAGGTTAAACGAGTGACAAAAAAGGCATATATATATATATATATATATATATATATATATATATATATATATATATATAGTAGTCAACATTTGAAGTGGATCAAAAAATGTCATCAAAGTTGTCTTAAGGCAAGAACGGGTATTGTTTTGGTTTAAGACACACTTTAATGAAAGGTTTTGATCCACTTCAAATGTTGACTACTGTATACTGTTATATATATTATCTATATATATATAATATATATATATATATATATATATATATATATATATATATAAATATAAATTTCTCAGCCGATACCGATAGTCGATTGTTTAGAGTGCTATTGGCCAATACCGATACCAATAGTTTGGTGGTTCTGCATTTTATATATTATTTTAAATTAATAGTAATCCATAATAATTCCATAATTCTGAACACAATGCATATAAAATTTTATTATCTCCATTTTAACAGTTGTTTTACAGTGACGGGTCTCATAAACTGAAAACACATCGCTCAAATTAACATAGTAACGTAGTAACAAAATTTTAAAACCTTTTCTATGTTATTAAAAAAAAAAAAACTTTTATAAAAAAATGTTATGCTCACATTCACTCATCACAATCAAAATCATCTCTGCTTTATCATTGAACATCAAGCTGGTAATATTAAATATAAACTGTTTTGATCATATTAACTCATAACTCATAACATTAATAGGATATGAAAAGCATCCTGTTCTTCACAAAGCATTTCCCTCAAATACATGTGTAAGGTAAAACTTTCTTTATGAACCAACATTTCTGTTTTATCACTAAACATAAAAATGGTCATTTTAATCTAAACTTTTTTGATGATATTCACTAACATTAACTGGATACAAAAGCATTAGGTTCTCACAATCAATCAGCATTTGCCTCAAATAAGTGGTTAATGTTTCTGCATCATCGAACATCAAACTGGTAATTTAAACTTTTTTTAACGTTCTTAAGTAACATTAACGAACAATTCTGGACATTTGCTCATAACCTCTCCTTCAATTCCCATATTTAAGGGTAAGGGGTAAGTTCTTCACAAATAAAAGCATTTCTGCTTTATCGCAGCCTAGACGATATTTATTCCCATTTAGGACATAGATGCTGAGCTAAAGGTTCTTTCAATATTGACACTCATACAAGGCGCAGACAGGTATTTTCTCACCACTTGCGCAAGCTCAGGCAGACGGCCTTGATTAGCGGCCCGGTACATAAGTGCGCCCTCATGCCTGGGAATCACCGGCTCTGCTAGATTACTGGCAACTTGCGTTGACACACTCGCATTCTCCGCCACAGTCCCGTTTTCTTGAACAATTTCATTGAATATGGCAGAGAAAGATGCTGTTGTTTATTATCTTGTTTCTATGCGAGCCTTCTTTTGCTGTACGATATCTAACAAATAAATACATAAATAAATAATGTAGCCCACTGTGTTTTAAAAGACATCTGAATTATTGAATAACCTATTATATTGAATATTATATTTCTTTAGATGGAATCTTAACTTCTAGATTCTGAACATCTTCTCTGTCTCCAGGATGACCAAGTTTCTTAATCTCTGCAACTATCAGTTTGTGCATTTACCGTTTCGTGTCAGCATCAAAAAACTTGTCTTTATATCGCGGGTCAAGGAACGTTGCGATACAGCACATATGGTTGGAAGTGGTGTTCCTGAACTGTTTTTGCACTGCGTCCAGTAATGCTTTTTTCATTGTTTTAGCTCCATGGTCACTGTCGGCTTCTTTGCTGAGTAACATTTTTAGAGTCTCAAGCAGGATAATGTCAGCAGCGGATGCATCTTCTTTGCTAATCTTTCTGGTTATTTGTTCAAAGGGAGAGAGAAGTGTAGTTATGCTTTCCATTAGTGCCCACTGCTGCGCAGTGTGACAGGTAGCTCGTAATCTGCAGCGTAAGCAGCAAGTGCTCTTTTCTTTTCCAAAAGACATTGCATCTTATAGAAGGTGCTATTCCACCTCGTATTTACATCCTGCTTAAGTCTCTTTAGTGGAAGATCCATCTGTGACTGAATGGCCTGTAGACATGAAGAAGCAAGCTGCGAGTTCTTAAAGTGGCCTACAATCTTTCGGCACATACTGACCAATTCTGACACACTTTTCTGGTTTAATATGACTTCGTTGACAGCCAGCTGGAAGGAATGAGCCATACAGGGCAAACTCATAATCTCACTGTCCGTCATGGCTTTAGCCATGGTCCTCGTGTTGTCGCATACAACAGCGTGCACTCTTGATCTGTCAATTTTCCATTTGTCTATCATGTCAGTGGATGCGTGAGAGATTGCCAACGAAGTGTGAGAACCGGTAAATTCTTGTGAATGAAGCAAGACTTTGTTAAATTTAAAATCACAATCGATCCACTGAGCAGTGAGACTAAGCATGCTCGTAGGGCTTACATCTGAAGACCAAATATCTGTGGTGAAGCTCATCACGGAGTCTTTATGAAGAAGCTTGTGAACGTGATCTGCCACACGGCTGTATATCTCTGGTAAGCAGATATCTGCAAAATAACGCAGACTCTGCAAAGTGTAGCAAGGTTCAAGGTATCTTACCAGTCGCTGAAATCCGGCTGATCATCAAGCGCCATAAATTCCATTACTTTCTGAGTAATTTCACGAGCTTTCGTGTTGTCAGATTTGAATTTCCCAGTGCTGTCAAACACCTGTGCGATAGACAGCATCACGCTAGCCTTTGTTTGGCATTTAGCTTTTGTAGCTAAAGCAGCCTCCACTTTTTCTTTGACAAACTCCTCATATTCCTCCGCATGTCGGCATTTAAGGTGCGTAATCAAATTAGTTGTGTTAAAATTTTTAACTGAAGCTCCACCTCGCAAAATTTTAGCTGTGCATAGCTTACAAACTGCAGTTTTGTCGTCATTGTCACCCTCTTTAAAGTAATTCCACACAAGAGACATCTTTACACACAGCACGTATTCAGTGCACATTCCCGCCAATTTTGATCGACAGGATATCGGCCCTGATCATCGGATGTTTTTAAACAATCGGGTATAGGTATAATGAAGAAGCAATGAATTATATGTTTACCAAATTTAAGCAATATCACACAAGCAAGAATGGTATTGTTCTAAACACAAATTGTACGAGATGTACGGATGCATGGTAGCGGGCTTTGTCTTGAGCACACTTCATTTCACGAAACATTTATTCCTTCTTTTTGTGTATTTAGGAAGATAATTGACCAACAGAAATACATATTAAAATTAAGATACAAATTATACCAAACAAAACTCGTTCTAAAAAAGGGATTCTACAAACAAAAACATATGGAGAGGTCGAAAAATATGTCTGACACGTTTCCTTTCTTCCGGCGTACTGAAGTCTGATTTACCACACCCTTATGATGTTTACAATTTTCTTTCTTAATTAACCAATTTAACTAAACAAAACACAAACAAATACTAATTAAACATATATAACATAAAATAAAAATACACTTCCTTAAATATACTCCCTAACCCTATGTAATGTAATATGTGTTTACTGTAATAACTGTCTTAAAACTCAACATCTGTAAGCACAGTTGCACCAAAACATGAGAAATGTACACATATGGTTGAATGACAATAAAAAGTGTCTTAACTTGACATGCAGTAGCCTTTGTGTTTTTTCCAGCATGCCAGGCCATAATGGAACTTATTTTCAATGTAATGAATCACCTGATTGGTGACCGTAATCTGACTTTGACCAAGCACCAAGATAAAGCTCTCAAGGCCCCTTATTGGGTCCTGATATATATAATGACACTGCAGTACTATCTATCACAGAGTTATACTAACTACTGTAGATCCCTTAAGCAGTGTTTTCTAGAAATCCGTGTCATGAAATGACTCACGCCATATAACCCATACATGATCTACTAAATCATCCCACTATCCATGACCGGATCCAGAACTGCATTACATGAGCCATTTCCTGTATGGCCGCCCATCCCATAGTGCAATTAGAGCCATGTTCAGCCCGCATTCATTACCACGTTTACCCGGGCATATCCTTGAAGTCTTCCCATTAAATGATGTGTCAACTAGAACATAAAGAAGACCCCGTGAAAGTGACATGATTTGGTATGAGGCCATTGGTACATGCTGCCATCCCATAATTCACCAGCAGATTGATGCATGCACGATTTCACACATGACCCGGGCCTATTGTGCGTTTGGAGACACGAGGACAGAATGTGGCAGTCGTCATTAATCAGGATGTCCCTGCAGATTAACAGCATGAAGCATTCATCTTCTTAACCTCTTAAAGCAATATTGCAAAAACCCCGGGATTACAAAACCACATGTGTGTAATCATTGTTCAGAGATAAACGGAGCCGTGCCTTCAAAAGCTCCCCAATTAGAGCAGATATACCGCCTGTCAGCCATCCGTTTATGTTTATCATACTCATTATGTGGGATTGTGAAGTGAAAGGAATCCAGAAAAAAAGATCAGGTTAAAAGGAGGATTATTTGGATGAATTAGGCTGTAAATTAATGATGCTTCAAAACATTTGTTTAAGCTAATCACAATGAAGGTATTTGATGCTTTTACGTTAATTGCAAGCCTCGATTCAACCCCACGTGCAATTTAAATGCTTTGCTGTATAGTGTGAATCTTAAAATGCTCATTGCTGAAACATTTCTCAAAATATTTATGGTGATAAATGGATATAAATGATGAAGCATGGATAAAAATATTATAAACGTGTTTTAAGGGTTGCTCATGTCTGAAAATAAATGGGGTTAATGTCGCAACAGTCAAAAACTACAGATTACATTTCTGATGAAGTTTCTTGTGTTTGTATCTAAAATATTTAATTTGCTGTTAAAAATGGCTTTAACACAGAAGCACAACATTCTCTGGAACGTAATTTGCATACTGGGCCACTAATGTTGATCACAGTCAAATTATTACTTTGCAAACACTTGCATTCCCAAAGTCCCTTCTCTATCAACAAGCTTTACACACATACACACACACTAAAATGCCTTCTTAACAGTCAAATTACACTCTTTAAGATTAGAATAAAACAGATATGAAACTAAAATATATATTAATATAAAGCATTAACTGCCAATATTGAGTTGCCAGTCAGTATTTACTCTTGCTGATGCAATCACAAACCTGTATGGTCACTTGAACAGCTTTTGAATGGAAAAGAGTGTGTAAAGATTCTTTCTCCTTTTGTGTTTTATGAAAAATAACAGAAAACTGGTTTAAAATGACAGCAGGGTGAATAAATAATGAGAGAACTTCATTTTGGGTGACTTATTCCATTAAAAACATGCATAAGTGTTATGACAGTGGGAAAGCTGCGCTTCTTTGCGGCATATTTGATTCACATTCATGTTTGAAGGACATGGCTTATCTTTGTAGGGGGTGAGTAGGTAAAAAGAGAGAAAAAAAAGCTAAACACAATGGTTAATTTTGAGACTTACATCTACACACTGTGCCAGTGCTGACTAGTCCGCTCGATATGGCTGGTGTGGGATCTCAGCAAGTGATTAGTCGTACATATAGCAGAAAAAAACAATGCATCAGTCACTCACCCACAGAGCATGAAAAAAAGAATAGCCTTCTTTTATATTCTCTAGAATCTGCAAACAATCTCAAACCAAACAAAACTGTAAGTAGTGCAGATGATTCATGTTGGGTCGGCTTGACAATATAGGTTAGTTGTAGGTCTGACAAGAATACAATGGAATTTGTGTGAATGTCAAACCAATCAAAAACTGGCCTGTGTTCTGCTTTAATGGACCTCTGGAGTACAGAATAGAGTCTCGAAAGGGAAACATTTTTATCAGTGACCACCAAATAATCAACCTCAGTTTGGCTTTAGCACAAAACTGGATGGACTCAAACTGGACTCAACTGCAAATAGTTCAGCTAAAAATAGAATAGAGAAATGTCAAATTGAAAATGTAATATAATAATGTAATAATACATAACATGTAATAACAATAGCATCCATCTCATCAACTGCTTTCCTCCACTGATCATAGGTTTAACAATAGCATCCATCTCATCAACTGCTTTCCTCCACTGATCATAGGTTTATATCTATTGATTTCATGAATGCAATGGCCAATCAGATGCATTAAAGTTAGTCTGTATCAACTCACCACTCAAAATACTAGAGTTCTGCTCGTGAATCCTTTCATTATAACAAACAAAGTGTAGATACAATATAACTAAGATGAGTGACAGCTTTTTGTGTAGATTTTAATCAATATCATGCAATCTTGCTGAATAAATGCATTTAAGTACTGAGTAATATTAATTGACTACATGTACTTACTATATGGTTAGGGTTAGGATTATGGTTTGGCTAAGGGTTACTTGCATGCAATCATGTTCAATCTCATCAACTGCTTTCCTCCACTGATCATAGGTTTATGCAATTATGCATAATTATTTGTTATTTTAATAGTAAGTACATTTAGTGATTATTAGCACTTTTTATAAGTATACTAAGCTATAATCCATTCAGAATTTGCATAATTATACTCACATATTCACTCTCCAATATATATATGCTGTGTATATATATATATATAGAGAGAGAGAGAGCGAGAGAGAGAGAGAGAGAGAGAGAGAGAGAGAGAGAGAGAGAGAGCGAGAGAGAGAGAGGGAGCGAATATGGTCGGTCCCGAGGACTGGAGTTGAGAACCACTGATGTAGAATATGTGCTTTATAAGTACTAATAAACAAGTGATGTTTTAGTGATATTCTTGCTAGTATGTTGAAGTGTAGTGACATTTTGTGATGTGCATTTAACCCATCCAAAGTGCACACACAGACAGAAGTGAACACACAAACACACCATGAACACACACCCGGAGCAGTGGGCAGCCATTTATGCTGCGGCGCCCGGGGAGCAGTTGGGGGTTCGGTGCCTTGCTCAAGGGGACCACAGTCATGGTATTGCTGGCCTGAGACTCGAACCCACAACCTTAGGGTTAGGAGACAAACTCTTTAACCATTAGGCCACGACTTCCCCACAGGAACTAGTTAATCATGAGAAATTTTAAATGTTAAGTTGTACAACTTGGATACTTGAGTTGACTAAATATGAGTTGTACTATTTAACCATTAGGCCACGACTTCTAAATATTTTTGTTTTAAGGTATAACATTAATGACCGCATTTAAGGTTTAAGGTGCTTTTGTCATTTTGTATGCACAGTTTAGACATTCTGGGGGGAAAACATAACCATACGAGTTTTGAACAATAAGAGGGTGATTAAATGAAGACATCATTTTGAATTTTAACATTAAAAGCTTAGTCTTGTGTAAGAGTTTTGTTTCAACTGAATAAAAGACACTTGAGTGGCGTTTCCACATGAGAACATGTTGAACATGAAGTGTTTGTTGACTGGAATGTTCATAGCTTTCCTTTGCCAGTGAGACCCCTGTGTCCTCTGAAGCAAACAATGTGGATATGCAAAACAGACAATGAATAAGCATATAATCAAATCAGAAACAAAGCTCTCTACGGAATATAACTCTGTGATGTCTGACCAGCTTGTTCACAGCTTGAGAAACTGGTTTGTATCTGTGCGAATCTGAAAATATCACGGTACAGTAAGAGAACGGCTATCATTTGGCATAATTTAAGCTGTGAGAGGAAGCTCACCTGCAGTGAAGCTGAAGAGCTGTGTCTTACAGTATGTCTGACAGATGGTCTTCAGGATCTCAGGATTACATTTCACACATCATATTTCAAAACTAGAACCAAAAAGTGAGGAGCTGGGTGTAATTAACGTCATTTGATTCATGGATGTTGACTTGCATCACAGACACAACACGTGCAGATCCACCACAAATCATTCTGAAAAAGCAGGATTGGTTTTACTCTTTTTTTTTTTGGCATGCAATTAAGTGGTAAACTATTCCTTTTCAAATATTACACAATTGCTTATGTTTTCCCTACTCTAGTTTTCCCTCACCCAAAAGACAAATTGTAAAAGCCCAGAATGTGCTTGTTCTGCAAATTCATGCCTGTAAGCATTTGCATTCCATTAACCTTATTACCCAAAAATCCCTCTGCGTATGACATTTCATTTCAGCTGACTGAAATTGCATTCTAAATGATGCCTGGCACAAAAGTTTTCACCCGTTTCTTGTTGACAGGTTTCGGGGGCATTCTTCATCAATGACATGTGTTTTAGCTTCCACGCTTTTGCATTTGACAGATACATTTCTTTAAGACCAATTAACTGTGCGTGTTTATTTGTTGGACTCAGTGAAAGATAATACGTTCCTTGCCTTGAACACAATTAAATGGCTCAACCAATTCAGCAGAATAAATTGCATTTAGCAGCACAAGGTGTTTACAGAAACCGGCTCTTCATAAATTCCCCATTTGTTTTCTACCTCACCAGAACATTTATTATTATAGTGCCTCATAAAGAAGACAATAATGGCAGACTATGAAGGTACAATTTCATGCTAACTATAATGAAGAGGTGAACTGACAACTGAATGGGAGTATTTTGGTCTCAAGGCCTGTGGGAAATCATAGCCTTTACAATAAAGCAATTGGAGGACAAACAGACAATAATTTAGAGATGAAAGCACTCAGTATATGACCACAATCCATTATGACCATAGTAATGCTCTAATAAAAGCTTTTACTTATGTTATGGCAGGTTTAACCGCAGACTTTCTTGGAATATTGAAACAAATGTCCTGAAACAACCTGGTGTGAGTTATTTTTTTTTCCTTTCACTCTTTTTTTTTCATCTTAGCAGATCACATGTTTTCATGAGTACAGTACAACAAGACTAAAGGCTCTCTCTCGATTTTTAATTCTCAAAAACTAACATTAAAACATAAATGAACAAACAAATATCCTAAAAAATACAAAAAGGTTGATTTTGCAAACTGAAAAGTCACAAATGATATAAAGGTAATTTGTGAATAGAAAGAGAGAGCAGAATGACACGAGCAACGTGAAACTTGTGCAGTGTATAAATCGGTTGCCAGGTATAATGGTCAATTGTACAGCTTATGTTCATTACGCAAAAATGTTTGCCACAATTAACCAAATTAAAGTGTTTAGAGCCTAATAAACTTGAGAAATCAACCATTTTTCAATAACCATCAAATAAGTAAAGTGACAAAATTTGGGGAAAAAGTCTCCTTGACAACGAGACTGCATAAAATTCCCACTCTGGTGAAAAATGGCACCAGAAACAAAGTGCAAAAATTTGATTGTGTTTGCACTAATATCTTGCTACATGAAAAGTAAAACTGCATCACTACTGCTCCTACGTGATGTATTTTATGTTTGCATAATCCAAAACAAACATTTTACATTTCAAACATTTCTCTATCAATAAATATATGAATAAATAATATACAAATTTAGGACCAGAAAAAGGGAGATCTTTCATCCGGCTTTATCTTACATGTTAGATTTTTTACTACCACTGTTTTCATCAAAGGAAACCTTCTACCATTGGTAAATGAGCTACCAAAGATGAAAGAATAAAAACAGACAGAAAAGAAAAAGAAAAAACACCTTCCACCAAAAATAAAGTCAGTAGAGAACGTGAGGGGAGCGAGAAAGTCAGCAGGGGTTGATGAATTCCTGCTCTCTCTGTTGACATTATGTTAGAGAGACATCTTCCAATCTGCAACAGAGTTTATGGATATAATGGTATTTCTTAGCCTTCGCCCTCTGGTCAGTGAAAAAAGTTTTCAGCCCCAACCTCCATTTTTTTAAGCTTAGTTACACACCGTCATCTGCAGAGGCTGATATTTTTCTCCCTCTAATCTGGTTCCAGACTAGCATACTGTATCATAGCTCATGTAACGCTTCTCCTGATAAGAGTGACCAATTTTCTCCAGGTGTGGAAATGTGAGAAGAATTCAGATCGTGCTTTGTATTTTTATTTTTTTTATTTTTTTTTTTTTTTTTTTTTTTTGTTTTTTGTATTTTTTTTTTTTTTTTTTTTTTTTTTTATAATTTTTGTTGGAGATGTTTATCCAATATAATGTTTATATTCTATTTCCATACAAAGACATTTCATAGTGACCACAATTTCTGGTTTGACGCCATTGATGCCAAATAGCCAAACACGTGCATTTTGAATATATAAAATCGAAAATGAGATTTTTTGGGGGTCGTTCCTCACTCAAAGCTATTGAATGTATTCAGAAGACTAATACAGAACTAATATAGAAAATATAGCACATGAGCCAAATGTATGGTGCTTTTATGTGATAGATTGATTGATTTGTTTGTTTTTTGATTGATTGTTTGGTTGTTTTATTGATTGATTGGTTGATTAATTGATTGGTTGATTGATTGATTTATTTATTGATTGTGTTACCCTCTCTGTGAAATCCAGGCTAAAGTCTCTAAATCTAATTATGAGATAACAAGCATCAAAGTTTAATTTCAACCATTAATTTCACTATGATTTAAATCTTTGACATGGTCTTACTCAGTCAGTATTAAAGATATCAAGGTTACATTTTCACAAAATGTTCTTTAACGTATGAAGGATAATTTTATGTAGAAATTAGTAAATCACCAAAAAATGACTTTAGCTGGGTTTTCACAGTCATGGTCACATCAACACGGAAAACAGTTGGATGTTTGCCATCAAGTTTTTGCATGGTTTGGAATAAGAAGTGGTGCAAGACGATTACTTTTTTGGTGACCTTTAAGTGTTCATATGGCAAAGTAGCACAAACCAACAGTTATTTGTTAAATATTACTCTTTTCTAAGTTAATACTGCAGAGTTCTGAATATCAGGAACCACATTCACAGAAATCCTCATACTCCAGATAATCACAAACTGGATTCCACTCCCATAAATGTCTAAGCACACATTTATTTTTATCTATAAAGAGTCTGAAGAAAATTGCTCCAACTATTTGAAGAAAAAAAAAAAAAAAGGTTATATAAGTTTAGTGGGTGAAAGATATGAAAATCAGACCAGAGAAGGCAGCACTAAATGAGGCAGAACTGAATTACACAATATAGCCTAGTAGTGAGCCACAGACCACCCACAGTGTGTTCACTGACCACAAACATAGCAAGCACTATAGCTTACATCAGCACTTCTAACATCACTTCCTTTGCGTAGCTTTTTAGCATGTAAACAAGATGAGAACTAATCACCGAATTTACTCAGATTAGGCTCATTAAATCATGAAAAGATACTCAAAAATGTTCTCTGAAGCACTCAGTAGCAAGTAAACAACACCCACAAGCACCGCTACAGTTTTTTTTTTCTAAGATATGTCTGTGGATTACAGTAGTCTATAATTATAACTTTTGAATCGACAGAAATTCTAACCACAAGGTCTAGACATATCATTATGTGTATTATGTAGAGGCCACAGTGCAAGTCTGTCTCTAAACTGCACTACAATGAAAAAATAAAAAAAAAAAAAAACCTTGCAATGAAGTCCAGACTTTCTATATATATATATCCTCAACTATACGTATATGTATGTGTGTACATTAAATGTTCCACAATTTAGCATGTATTTTGATCCACAATCTGCCCATCTTTGTGTTGGTTTTGTTTGATGTTTGTTGATCTTTGTTTTTGTTGTTGTGTTTTATTTTTGTTTAAAATTTGTATTTTATTTGATTAACTACAGGAATTGGACACATTTTTCACAGAGTTGAGAGTAGAATGACAGCTGATGCTGGATACTTGCTGAGAGAGTGAAAAAGAGAGAAAGAACGATGAATTTTGAGAGGATATGAGAGCTGACAGTAGATATGCAGTTTCCTCCCCAACTCCAGCCTCGGGGAAGGGAGTCAAGCTAAGGTAAGGCTATTCTTAAATATGATGTGATTTTTCAAAGTGTCATTCCTTAGGCATCATGTATGGTGATGTATGACTATACCAGGTTTTGCTCTATTTACTCACAAAACTCATTGGGAAGGCAAGCCTGGCCACAAAGGCTTTCTACATGGGGAAAAAAGCAAACAAACAAACTTAGATGACTATACTGTCAAAATAATGTATTGGTTTAGTACAATTATGAATGAATGAATGAATGAATGAAAACAAATAAATAAATACATAAACTTCATTTGTAAGGATTAAATAATTTTGAACAAGGCTACACTTTAAAACCCTCTAAAGATATAATAATTTTGTAAGAGTATACACTTTAAAACCCTCTAAAGGTACATTACACTTTAAAACCCTCTAAAGGAATAATTTAATAGATTTCCAGAAATTTAGCTTTACATCACTTGCTCACCAATGGATCCTCTGCAGTGAATGGGTGCCATCAGTATGAGAGTCCCAACAGGTGATAAAAACATCACAATAACTTACAAGTAATCTACACGACTCCAGTCCATCAATTAATTTGAGAAGTGAAAAGCTGCGTGTTTGTAAGAAACAAATCCATCATCAAAGCCAAAACAAGTCCATAAACCATAAAAAAAAAAGTCATCAGGAGAGAAATATGCACAGATCAAGCACCATTTACATGTGGAAACCATCCAAAACATTCGTAAGAAAAATGTTGGTGGATTTTGATGTGAGAGGACAATAGGAGATGGACTTTCGGATTAAGCGTTTTAATGGATTATGGGTTTATTTTCTGGCTAGAAGTGACAGTTTAAACACTGTTTATAATGGATTTGTTTCTTACAAACACAGCTTTTCTCTTCACAAGACTTTAACTGATGGATTGGAGTCGTGTGGATTATTGTGATGTTTTTATCAGCTGTTTGGACTCTCATTATGACGGCACCCATTCACTGCTGAGGATCCACTGGTTAGCAATTGATTTAATTAATCTATAAATAAATTAATAAATGTATTAATAAATGTATCCAAATTTGTTTAGATGAAGAAACAAACTAATCTATATCTTGGATGGCCTGAGTGTGAGTAAATGTTTTAGCAAACTTTCATTTTTAGATGAACTATTCCTTGTACAGCGAACAATTTCTGTAATCATTTAACCATTGCTTACTGGAAGTAATTGTTATTTTATTTGCCATGGGACAGAAAAGTTTTCTTTTATAATATATAAATCTGACAGACGTTATCTGTCAGTCAGCTCACCGTGCTCAAAGAAAAGCATTGGCTAACTTATTCCAATAATACACAGACTTTCACAGCCGAACCGCTGAGGAACGCAGGTCCATATCAGCCGTAACAAAAAGAGAAAAGCTGAAATGATAAAGTCATTCATTTTTAATGACACACTAACTTAATGGACAATCCACAGGCCAAATGGGCACTGTCTGCCATGACTGGAGACACATCTTAAATAGTGCTTTACTGATGTAAGAACACATCAGACCAGAAATGAATCCATTCATTTTTAATGGGCTCCTCTGTCTCTCTCCCTCAATTTCTCTCGATCTCTCTCGCTTTCCCACCGTCTTTGAATATTTATGCATCATTCATTGTCTTTATGCTCTAGCTCTACTGGTTGGTCGGTCAGAACGGGCCGGAGGGGCCATTGTCAAAAGCAGCGAGGGGTCTGCAGGGTGGGCCACCAGCTGCCTGTAAGCCACCTCTGCTCCCATGAGAAACCACTGCCACAAACCCGGTCCCCGTCCTCAGCTCTCTCCACAGCAGGTGCCCAGAGTGCAGCAGGATAATTGAGGTAACCCTGCAAGGCTAATGGAAGCAAACTAATGTTCTCTCTGTAAGCTTACATTAACATCATCATCATCATTGGGAAAAACATGTTGGTGCACTGTTTGTTGTCGTTAAGTGAAAAGCAAGAGGGGAAAAGTCAAATAGCATTTTCTTAGAATGAAAACCCATTCAGGCGGTATGAAATCATCTTATGGATTTGAAGTTGATTAAGTTTGAGCAGACTTGATACAAATGTAAATTCACTATTCATCACAAATTGTGCAGCGAGGGACTGAAAGTTGAAAATATGGGATTTTTTTTTTTTCTTTGATAAAATCCTGGTAATTTGGGGGTTTGGTCATTTTAAAACCAAGAAAAGGTTTATAAGAAGCAATTTTTAAGATTGTGCACTGCTTAGACCAAACTTACACAAATTTGCAACACTGATCATGTGGATTCTTCAGATATTTTTATATATATAAGATATAGAGAAATTTAGCATTGCATCACTTGCTCACTATACAGTGAATGGGTGCCATCAGAATGAGAGTCCAAACAATTTATACAAACATTATAATAATCCACAGGTAATCCACATCAATCCAATTTATCAATTAAAGTTTTATGAAACAAAAAGCTGATTGTTTGTAAAAAACAAATCCATAAGACATATTTAATTTCAAACCACTACAAGTCTATAATATATTATACAGTATAATATGAGCTATAATGTAATCTGAAACAAAAATAACAAATACAAATCCAAAAAAGAAGCATGTTCACTAGTGGCTCCAAACTTTGAAGTTGTTCAACATGAGCCAGTGTCAATTATTAAACATCATTGTTGTCACATCAAGGGTCGTCACCTTTGATATTCATCAAAATAATTAGGCACATTCATCGTGTTGAGAGATGGCCAGGATCAGTGACAATGCAAAGAAGTTGTACAGCATTTTGTGGAAGAGAAATAGATATCTCATTTTGCGATAGAAGCTGCAGAGAGTCATTTGACAGTAAAGACAGGTTTTGCTTTGATTCAATCAGGAGGTGTCAATCAAAGGTTTCTCATTTTCTAATTTAATGCAACAGTTTTCATTACAAAAAAAGTATAAAAAGTACAACAATGTGAACAGTTAAATTGAAAAATTTGCATCAGTTTTAGAATGTCTTTCTTTTGCTTTAACACCAGCAGCATTGAAGCTGACAGGAACATATCTGATGATCCTGCATAATTTCAGAATAAAAAAATAAAAAAAAACAGTAGAACAAATAACAATGTAATAACACTTGCACATTTTATGTTACAACTTTCTTTGTTATAAAAAATACAAAAATCCTGCCATCTCAGATTCTAGACCCCATGGGAAAATCAGTGCATGTTCAATGTGAACAACATAGATACTGTCATGGTTTACTGTTTCTTGTCAATCTGTTACACCCAAAAATGAAGATGGATTTGCAGTGATAAACCCTAAGAGCAAACATCTTCTGATGAATTTACTAAGACCCACCATCATAACAGCTCTTTGAATCAAAAAACCTTTTAAAACATATTTTATTTATATCTACAATAACTAAATGGATTCTTTTATGACTCTGGGCCCCAATCTAATGGGGCCAACACACACACACACACACACACACACACACACACACACACAGGAAACCACCGATATCATATCAGCACAGCCCAATATGTATCACAGATTTATGAGACTCACTGATGTATCTATGTATTTGTGTTTGAGAGAGTTTATGTGTGATCTTGAGGGTCTGGGGTATGACCAGACCCTCAGAGGAGCCATTTAGATATTGTGGATATAAATAAAAGATGTTTTAAAAAGGGACAGATGGCTAAATAGCCTTATAAAGGGTGAGGGAAATTAAATGCACACATCTAATACACTTAGCAAATTGCATTATATTGACTGTCAGAGCAGTGCAATCCCAGGAGACACAGAAAAGGCGGGATGGTACGCTTTTACTCCGGAGAAAGAAAACTGTCTCATTAGATAATCACTGAATCGAAAGAAGCCCCCCAGACAACACACTGCTCTAACACACAACCGCCTATACATCAGCACACAAAACACACACTCACACATCAGTCCAAATAACGCTCTCGTGATGTTTTCTCACCAGCAACCTTAAAGCCATTAAACGCTTCCCTCTATTTTCATACGTCTCGTCTCTGTCCCCAGACACACGCCTACAACCCAGAGTAAATGCGTTCGCTTTCTTCAAAAGCCCACGTGTCCTTGATGGAAATCAAATCGACAGCCTCTATGTTGTGGCTCTTGTCACTACTCTAATGGGTAATGGGGACTTTTCCAAACACATACGGTGAAGCTACAGACTAATATTAAAAGGAGAGTCAATACATTTTGCATTTATTTTTGACTGTGAGCTGACAGAATAAGGCACGGTCGCAAAGAGAAGTGTCCTTTTGCATATGCTTATCCCTTAAATGGCACTCTAGCAACATCTTAAAGAGTTTAATCACATCTGAATGACAAAAAATACTCAAGTGTTTTCAACAGAAATGTTTTGAGGCCCTAACCATATTTGGCCTTCAGCTACTTTAGCAGGGCACCATCATCTAATATATATATATAGATATGTTTATTTAAAGTACTGCATGAATTGCATACTGTATGTTAGAGTTATTGTCGTTAGGAGTGTTAGATTTTTTTGATTAATCATGATTTTCATTTGAATGAACTCTATGTATAAAATAGATAGATAGATAGATAGATAGATAGATAGATAGATAGATAGATAGATAGATAGATAGATAGATAGATAGATAGATAGATGATAATCAATTAATCTTACAGACTCTTAAAACTTCTGCACGGTGGTGTATATTATATCATTTATATACTGTGTAGCACAGACAGACAACACTATTTATGTTAACAAACTCTTGCACATACTTATATCAGTCTCTTTGCACCTGAACTCTTGTTAAATCCTGTAAACTGAAATTCTCATGATAAGCAGTTCACAGTACATGCTGGGTTGGGAAACCGGTGCTATTTTATCATAAAATATTGCATGCTGCTATTTAAGATGATCTTAATAGCATGATTTGCAACATTACTGGGAAACCCAGGCCTCGTTATTCTCTTTGCCAACACCTCTCTCTCTCTCTCTCTCTCTCTCTCTCTCTCTCTGTCACTTCTGCGTTCTCTGCAAACCTTCACTATCACTTCTTCTCTCTAACAAGGACATTTGGGAGACAATTTTGCAACTTCCTCTTCAAACAGCATGTGAGGAGCAGGAAATTTGGGATTCATGTAAATGAACAGTGGGGAAACTCTCAAGAGCATCCCTTATCTCTCCCTTATTGAGGAGAAACAAAGATGCGTCATTTCCCCTGCTCACAATCCAGAGATGAATAAAAGAGCAGATAAACGACACAAACAGATTTTCAAGTGCAAAAGTGGGGGTTTTACATCTGAAAGATATAATTACCTGAAAGGTATTAATTACAAAGGTATAATTAAAAACAGCAGCTCAGTTATGTTGAAGTTTTGGCATTTGGGCTCAATATAAGGCTCTGAATTTATTTTGTTTTCTTTAAATAATTAAACAAGGCATAATCTGGACTCGGCCTAAACTAGAGAACAAAAGACCAGCTTGTTCTTCACACCATTGAACCTTAAGAAAGAAAGAACAATAGAAAATATTAGTTATTTCATCTCTCCCTTTTCCCTGTTGAATCAATCGGTTATTTTTCTTCCAATGGAGCTGCATTATTCATTAAGAAGTCAAATGAATAATTAATGCCATTCTTGTATTGTGTTTCCAGTTCTATTTAAGGTTAAAAATAAAAGTGTGCAGACTGCATATTTACAGGTGTACGAGGCATCGGCCACATACAGCGGAACATCCATAATGGTATAGAAGCGTTAACCTTGGCTTCACACAACAAGGAGAGAGTTTTGTGATAGGAATACCAAACAAGCACGAAGACAACTTCAACACAGCAGGATGCCAACACACCTCATAACCTCCCACTAGTCACTGCATTTCTTAAAAAAAAAGAAAGAAAAAGAAAAGAAAGAATAAAGAAGGAAAAACAAACCTTAAGAGCAAAGAAGTGTCCATTTTTCTTCATTGATGTTATCTTACTTTGCTGTTTTGTAAACACCTTTAAATTATTGATGTATCTGTGATCAACAGCTAGATAACTGTCTGATTTTTATTAAAAACAACAACAACAACAAAAAGTACATACATTGAGCTCTTTGGGATAAATTTGAGCTTTTCTAACTTTTATTTTTAGGACTTCAACTTAAATAATAAACTTAAATATGGCATTTGAACTTATATTATGAGTTTTAGGTCTCATCAGTTGTTACAAAGATCTGCTTTTACCATCATTGTCCAAATTAAGCCCACAGAGAATAAGTGGAGCTGGCCCAAAATAACTGAAATAAGATATGTTTAACTTAAAAACAAAACCAAACAAAAACAATACAAACAAACAAATAATAATAATAATAATAATAATAATAATAATAATAATAATAGTAATAAAAATAAAATTAATAATAAAAATAAAAAAGACAGACATATTTTTAAAGCTTTTGAGTAAAATATTTGTGATTTCAGTTTTAGTTGAGTTATAAATTAAATCACAAATATATTAATTAATAATTAAAAACAAATAAAATTAACGATTAATTTTTTACTATTACTATTAATAATATACTAATAAAATAATATTATTATTATTATTATTATTATTATTATTATTATATTACTACTATATTATTATTATTATTATTATTATTATTATTATTATTATTAAAACATCATAAAATAACACCTTACCTCATAAACAAACAAACAAACAAATAAATTCTGAATTTTATATTGCAGCAAGTCTCCTTAGTATGAATCATTTATACTGTATTCCACATTTGTAAGTTTGTTTGTTTTTTTTGTTTGGAAGCAAGTTTCCTTATTATGAATCATTTATACTGTATAGAAGGAAGGAGGAAGGAAAGAAAGAAGAAGGAAAGGAAAGAAGGAAGGAAGGAATATAGTTTTAAAAATAGGGCTTTCACATTAAAGGGATACTCCACCCCAAAATGAAAATTTTGACATTAATTACTTACCCGCATGTCGTTCCAAACCCGTAAAAGCTTTGTTCATCTTCGGAACACAATTTAAGATGTCTCTCCATATCACTGTATGCTGCATATGCACTTCTGTATCAGCTGCGCCACAAGGATGCGCTGTTTCTACATGTATTTAGCTTTGATTTGAAAGAAAACAGCGCATCCTTGTGGTGCGGCTGATACAGAAGAGCATACGCAGAATACGGTGATATGGAGAGACACAGAGGAGAGTGTTGATGAAGGAATTGTTGAATAAAGTCGTTATATTTGTTTTCTTTGCTTACAAAAGGTGCTTATGGCAGATCTTTGTGGCGCGGCTGATACAGAAGAGTTTTCTGGACCTTGACAGTGTAACTTACTTTGGCAGTCTATGGGACAGTCACAGGCCTCCCGGTTTTCATCCAAAATATCTTAAAGTGTGTTCCAAAGACGAACTGAGCTTTTACGGGTTTGGAACGGCATGGGGGTAAGTGATTCACATTTACATTTTGGGATGGAGTATCCCTTTAACAGACAAGTACTGTACCTTTATAACACTGTTTCCGCAGCTCACATATGCGTTGATTAAAGGCTGATCGTGATGTAAATTTATGCTCTGACATACCATTCCATCAGCTTCAAATATCTCCTCGTATGTACCCCATTTAAAGCCCTTAACAACTGACACCCCCTCAAATATAAGGATTTGGAAAGGCACAATGTCCTTTCGCCAATCTGTGATTGCACTGTTTTGATTAGCTGAGAATACTAGAAGGGTCTGGCACAAATAAAAAACAAACACTCTTAATTAGAAATTTAAATTAAATTAAAGTCGGCTGTGATTCATTATTCTTTTCTGAATACATTCGTAATCCCAGGGAGGAGTTGAAAACAGACATTTTTACAGAGAACGCAGCATTGTGATTTCAAGTTGTTTTTATTGTTAAATAAAAGGAGGAAGCCAGCGACCATCTTTGTTGGCAAAATAAATTATTATGCAGTGAATGGCATCTGTTTAAATAGGGTCTTTACGTCTATCTAGTCAACCGTGGAGTCTTTTGGAACCCAAATGGGCACCAGGCTGTCAGTCAGTCGCAGGTCCCTAAAGTAATGTGCTAAAGTACTTAACCTCTCTGTGGGGGGGCCAGTGGGCGGGCGGCACCTGAACACCCAATCTGTCACACACAGGGGCCCCCATCAGGGACCGGACACAAAGGGCACGCAGCATGCAAGGGTGAACGCAATCTGTCCAGCACAGCATTTACTCAGACGCATTAGACACACATGCACAAATGCATCATGTTGGTTTTCTGAAACAGCCGTGCACACACCGACATCTCCACAATGTTCTTTTGCTGAACTCTCGCTCGCTCACGCACACACTGGGCCTGTCAAGTCTACTTCTAAACCAAGCGACAAGATTGGCTGCTTGACTCACTCACACAAACCAACCCACACAAACATGTCAACAGCCAATCAAAATAAGCCACACACACACATTTTTCACCCTGACACACACACATGCACCTGACACAAGAAAACAGTGTCAAGATCATGTCAGGTTAGACAGATACTCACAGACACACTTTGCAACCGGACTGACTTTATGGGCAGGCGAATACATGCTTGAAATCATGTTTGCGTTCACTCGAGAAAACCATCTGAGAGAGCAACACCACACGCTGCCCACAACACACCACTTCACAGGCTCTCACTGCTTTCATCACATCTGCCAATCCTGCTTGCATTCAGCCGTACTTTGAGTGATGGCCGATGTTACTATAACGCACAATGAGTCTTTCTTCACTTGTGGGCTTCTGTAGATCCCTTAGCACTGGCGAATCTCAGAAGAACACCAATATCTGTCTGACGAAGGGAAACAGAACAGGCTAGAACTGAAGTAGGGGTACTAATGAGGGGCAGACAGGTGAGGAATATTATTTATGTTTATATGTATTTTGTATATTTAGATAAATTCAAATTCAATTCAAAACAATGACAAGGAAACTTAACAACAATCACTTGGTACTATTATTATTATTAATATAAACTGAATGGAAGTTTGGAAGGAAGGCATATAATTTGTTTTTTGGGTTTTTTTTTTTAAAGAGGGGTTTCACATTATTAGCAAAAATGCTAATAATTATTTAATGAATATTAAACCCTACATGGTATAGCAAATAACAAAGTTCCACACAGAATGTTTGTGGAAATCATCTGCTACGAATAAATGTTTTTTTTTTTTTTTTTTTTTTATGCAATGCTGCATTTAACAAATTAACCACCTTTATAAGGAAAATTAGAGCAAAAAGTCCAGAATTTCTAGATTCTGGGGGTAAATGGTAATTTACCCCAACCATTACATACAAAAAGCTTTTCTGTATGTAAATCTTAAATTTCTATCCATCTTAATTGTAGTCCTCTGTGCAAAAATTACCCAGGAATGAAACCGGAGCCATTTCAAGCTATTAGAGAACAATCAGGTGGCCTTTGGTTCCACCTACACTGAGTGTCCAAACGCCCTGATTACAGGTTGTCTGTGTTGCCCACCAGTTCATTCAGATGCCCATTCAATAAAACATGTCAACCAAAGTGACTTGAAAAGAACCAGCGGGCTGCCACAAGCTCAAACATTTTGTCCAGGCATTCATTACCCTGTGTTATAATTAAGTATATACCTTTCATTCCTTTCAGTTCTTCAGTTCAATTACAAAGGTATGACAAGGTCAGAAAAAATAATTGTGAAATTAGTCATTACTTCTAAAATACAGGAACAAACCTTTTTTTTTTTTTTTTTTTTTAACTACCACCTACATACACATACATGACGCATATGCATCAGGGCCGTTTTGTCAATATAAGCTGTGAATGCTCTACATAATGTAATTTTCGAATTGGCTAATTAATATAAACATAATTATAAATTGATCCATTGATGTAACTTAAAGCTGACATAATAAAATGCTGGGAATAAGTATGTAAAATTATTTATTTTCCAAATGACTGTAGTTTTCTATAAATCTGTGGCAGTTACAGAAGCACACGGACACGTGGATTCACAGCAGCTTACAGTGATCTGTCATGCCACATTTAAGAGTGTCAAAACACCATTTATTGTTGGAATTTTGTGATAGAATGTACACGATTTGAAAGCTGAGTCTTTGTTTTGTATCAAAAGTAACTAAGCATAAAATCTCTTTGTGATAATTGGATTTGGAGGCGCATTACAAACAATGTTTTCTGAAGGGAAAACCGTGGACCTGGCAATCCTGGTTTGAACTAGGGGTGGTTTATAGGATCAACCAGAACCAACATTAATGGCACTGCTTTATTTAACTTGGACAGCCCTAAATTCAACACAAGAAAAATTTTCTTCATGCAAAGTTGCTTTCTGGCACGTTTCTCCACCCCTTTTTGTTTGCAAACAATTGCTTCCCTTGGCCGATACTGATTATCTTCTTAAATTTGTATCATTGACAATGCACGATAAAGATACATGTTATTAGGCAACATGCTTGAAAAAAAGGGTAACATTTAATATAGGGACCTATTCGCACTATTGCCTAGTTGCTTGTTAGCATGCCTATTATTAACATACAGTATTGGCTGTTTATTAGTACTTATAAATCACATAATCTACATTACCATATTCTACATCCCTAATCCTGCCCATTACCCAAACTTAACTACCTTACTAACTATTAATTTGCAGCAAATTAGGAGTATATTAAGGCAAAAGTTGTAGTTAATGGTATTCGTTAATAGCAAAAATTGGACTTTAAAATAAAGTGTTGCCAAATATTTATAAAGAAAGAAAATGTCACCTTGTGCACAACATCTGTTTTTTTTTTTTTTTTTTTCTACATGCTTGCTTACAACTTTATACATCACATTCTGCAGAGGAAGACATGAGACACCCAAGAGAGGATGTGGAATTTTCAATTTTGGAAAGGGGATGACGAGTGCAGAAATTAGAGCAAAAGAAAGCTGATGGTGGGTTATCAGAGCTTCTGCTGGCTTAAACCCGTTCAGATGTTTTGATAAAAGGGGGATTTACACAGGAGATCTGGAACCTCAACCATATATTATTGCTTTACATGATGGTCATATTATTACCTACATTTATATTTACGCTGTCAGGACAGTCTCATAAAGTAGACGTCACTGTAGAGACGTTTATCCTACATCACCAAAACTCAAAAACTCAGTTTGGAGGATTCTCTCCAGCCTTGGCTTGATATTGTATTTTAATAATGCAGGGAATATGATCATGATGATTCACAAAAGTGGCTTCAGCTGAATAAAGCAGAGATATTTTGGGGGGGAAATCTTTCTAGTGCCACATTCAAATCTTATTATAAAGATACACTGAAACATGGTGTATAACAATTGGCCACATGAGAGCCAATGAAATGAATGAATTTTCATGGTACATTCTTTGACGATATCTCGAAATGTCTCAACTTTCATTGCATAGAAAAGAGTAGGATGGAGATTCCACAAACTGGGAAAGTTGCATGTGTGTGTAATAGGCCTACTTTAGGTTGCTTGTTTCAAATACTGCCAGTGCTGCTTTTTACTGCTTTGAATGTGTTTGAAGGTCATAAAATATTGTTGAACTAGCTGTTTCAACTCTCCAAAAGTAGAAAACTTTAAATTTGGCAGGGCTTCAGGGGGATATTCAATAACCTCTCTCATTGTGTGACCCAGTAAGCACCTCTTAGATTATATAAAGGGCAAGATGGCCTCTGTGATTTCAACAAGAGCCAACTGACCCAACTTATGAATTTACCAATCTCTGTGCAGATGTCACAAGCAGAAATAGCACCAGTAATCTATATGATATATTTGTACATAATTTACACCGTTAAATATTAATGCAGAGATCTATTTTCTGCATTAAAGCAATTCCTATGATACAGTATGAATGATACAGCATTCAAGTGTTAATCTGAGCAATCACATTTACTTTGAGTAGGATATGTACAGACTGGCACAACCTCAGCTCTCTAGACGACAAATCAAGAACAACTCAAGCGAAAGAGAAACAGAACAATGAACGGAAAATGAGAAGGGTAAGATAAGGATACAGGGAGAATAAACTCCCTGTGGTCATATATCACTGTGTTGTGACAGATATTATTAATACAAGAAAAAAGCAAAATGTCTGCTGCTTGGTTTTGTCTTCACAGGTCACTGAGAGCAATACATACTGCATGGCTGACAAAGTTGGGAGAGGAAAATAAGGGACACAGTGTTTCTGTTTTAAAGAAAATTACAGTTTTTTTGAATTTTTCTGTCTGTTTATTTTTGTATTTATATTTGTTTGTGTATTGAGCATTGGTGCCAGGTGAATGAATGAATGAATGAATAATGATACAATGCTACACAGTTCGGCCTGCAGCAATAAATGTGTAAAGAAAGAAAGAAAAAAGTACAATGCATTTAAGATGAAATCACTTTGATTTAACTTACTGACAAGCATCTTTACAGCTGTAATAAAAATAATTAAAGAACATATCATTATGAAGTGTCACTTATCATTACACATATATCTCGGCAATTATAACACAACAGAATGACTATAAATATATTTCAAGATAAACAGGCTTTGTAAGAGCTTTATATTTGAAACCTTTTTATTAACAAAAAAGAAAATGAAACCCAGTGAAAAATGTGCACCAATTAAATACAATAGAAAACTACAAAAAGTGGACTGATTGTTCTATCAGTTCTAAAAAAAAAAAAAAAAAAAAATGCGTAAAAAGAGGATAACAGTCTTAAATCGAAATGGTGAGAAAAATATAAAAAATGTGGTTTTACTGCCTTATTATTGGTTAATAGATTGTTTATACCTAATAGCCTACTACAACAGGGTTACAAAGGGAGACAAAGCCAGGTAAAATGCATCATCTTAAAAATGGCAGTCCCTCTCGGGAGCTTGGTTTTTGAACCCCTCCTTGTTGTGGTGTGCGGTCGCCACCACACCACTTCCTAAAATGGACTTCCTGAACTGAAAAACTTCCTTCCAGATGCCCCACTTCCTTCTCTGCTTATTAAACAGATAAGTGAGTGAAACCAGACCAATGACGCCACCTCACCCTTTCTAAATGAGTCATTCTAGAAGGTTTCTTCATCAAATGAGGGCCATATTTCTACTTGCAGGATTGATTACACAATTCAGAAACAACACAAACCACTCAAATATTCAAGAATAAAGTCAAAATGACATCAAAATTGACTCCATACTTTTTTAAAAGAATAATTCACCTAAAATTACAATTCAGATATTGACCCTCGGGTGATTCAAAAACAAACAAATCCGTTTTCAAAACTCTATACCATTTGAAAAATTGGAAATAAAATGGGCTGCTTTAAAGTCATTAAAATGGAGACTGCTGTCTCAAGCAAATGTGTGGAAGAGGACCGCCATCATTATTAATTTTTAAACGGTATGCCATAGGATACTTTACATTCACTCTACAGGCTTAATCCTTTGAGACAATTTTAGCCATTTCCAGGCAGTAATAGCAGAACCGATTTGAGTCGGAGCCCTTTTCACTCAGTAATTTGTGTATGTCAGGTATGATCATTGAAAAAGAGAATCCAATTAGTCTGCAAATTGAACTCTGACAGAGAAACTTACTCTGTGTTGCCCTGCCATCTCCACAGGATGTGACTGTTCGTAGATGGAGACACTTCTCTCAGTTGCTACCCATTCATTTGACACATGGGACTTCCAGGGGAGAGAAAGAGTGTTTGTTCTTCAACACAAACCTGACCAGAATGAACAATAGTCTATTGAGTAAAGGGCACACAAGCACACACAAAAAGAAGCAGGCAGGAAAGTCCACTCCAGTTTCACTACTGCACCATAAATAAACCCAAGTGAAATGGAAACCTTTTGATTGTATCTTACAAAGACCATCATGAGAGCACTACAAACATCCCTAAATGTTTTATATGCACTGAAACCGTCACATCAGTTGGCTTCACACAACTCACATACACAAAAATATAATAACAATTAATCAATAATGAATTATACTGAATATTTTGTACTCACACACTTGTCAGTAACATTCTTGTCAAGCTGCACAGAACTACCATTATAATTTATATTTCTGATTTTATTGTGTTGGAAGAAGTTTCTTATTGTAAAATATCACAATGTAATATTTTTACTGATATATATTATATATATATATATTACATGCCATTTATTCCTGTGATAGTAGAGGCATAACACGAATTTACTGTCACTTTTGAACAATTTATTGCATTCTTTCTTGCTGATTATACTAATTCCAATATATATGCTAACTGAGAATTAATGATTGCAAATACAGCATATTACTGTTTAATATTGGTTACCATCACTTAGAGAGTAAAAGGGGAAAAAAAGGGGTTTCGGGGGAAGGACAAAATTGATACTTGTGGCTTCTGACAACATATTGAGTGACGTGACATGACATACAGCCATGATACTTGTGGCTTCTGACAACATATTGTCCAAAGTGCACACACATAGTAGTGAACACACACACACACCGTGAACACACACACGGAGCAGTGGGCAGCCATTTATGCTACAGCGCCCTGGGAGCAGTTGGGGGTTTGGTGCCTTGCTCAAGGGCACCTCAGTCGTGGTATTGCCAGCCCAATACTCGGACCCACAACCTTATGGTTAGGAGTCAAACTCTCTAAGCATTAGGCCACGACTTCCCCACAGTTGGGGTCTTATGAAGCAAAACTATCAGTCTGTGTAAGAAAATAAACATTATTTTCAACATTACCTGTAATCCATAGCCTCAGGCAAAAAGTCTGGAGTGATGTTCTGTTCCTGAACGAATCATTCTTTTGAACCTGTTCTTCTTAGAGAACTTAGTCAACCAGTTCACCAAAATGGACTGAACCACATGAAACAGTTTGCGACTTGAGCAGCACAGATCTGCAAATTACTGAATCAAAACTCAATTTAGGACAAGCCTGACAATCACTGTGACTTGAAATGAGCCAGAATACTGGTGTACAAGATCCAATGATGCTGGGTTTGCCAACTCATTCAGCGCTCTAGTTACACAGAACTGAGGAAACTAGGTCTGACCAGGACCAAAGACCGATGAGCTGGTGATATGTGCATGTGTGAACAGAGCACTTTTATGAAGGGGTGAAATAAAAAAATAAATAAAAAAGTTTTAGGGTTTTCTCATGGGTTTATGTAAAAAGTGAGTTGATTAATGCCCTGTTCAGACCAAGAACGATTACTTTAAAGATAACGATATTAGCGTACACACCAGCGAACAATATCGTCTGCCACTTTAAATTCTCAAGCATGTTATAGCAGGATTGATTCTGGTTGGCTGTAAATGTAAAAAAATAAAATAAAAATAAAAAATCATTCTGAAAGTGATTTCAACGATATAGTTTCTATGTGCCTTTATCGTTATAGCTGTGGTGTGGACTCTGCTATTCTTTAATACTGAGAACAATTTTTAGAGCTATTTCTTTATCATTATCTGTATAGTTATCGTGCTTGGTGTGAAGAGGCCTTAAGACTAGCTTATTTAATTTACATTCTTTTGTACGTGTATAACATCTATGTTTCACATTATTATTGGGTGCTTTAATAATATAATTGTATATACATTACGTAATTGCATAATTACAGAAAATAACTGGTGAATCAATTATTTGAACCAGTTCATTAAAACAAGCCAGTTCGAGGAAAAGAATAAGACTTTCCCATTTGTTTGGGATATGGATTACAGAAAACAATGTTGTAAGTAGTGTTCAGTTTCTTGCACAACTCTGTTGTTTTGCTTCATCATGAGACCTCAGTATATTGTAAGGAGTTAATTAATTTTGTGTTTTCTGAGATCCTTTTTTTACTCTTATTAGTGACGGTAGCTGCTGACTTGCATTTTATGAATCACCGAAGACCATCATTTCAGGTAAAAATCTTCATAACTGTCCTGCTGAAGAAAAAAAAAATCATCTTAAATGGCCTGAGGGTAAATAAACTGCAAATTTTCATTTTCGGTTTTATTTTTATTTCAAAATGTATAAGTAATAACCTAAATATTTGTAGTTTTGTTGTTGTTTTTTAAAGCCTCTCTAGGGACCTCAGAAGCAAAATAGCTTTGCTTCATTGAATAAAATAAAATAAAATAAAATAAAATAAAATAAAATAAAATAAAATAAAATAAAATAAAATAGGACATAGGTGACTTTTGGCTTTATGCTTAATTGTTACTTGTGAGTATTTGTATTTTGTTTTTGAGTTTGAGGTTGTAGTTTGTATTGTAAAAGATGTGAGCCATAATTAAAGCCCACATACCGAAGACATTCTTCTCTGTGGGATTCACAGCTGCAGAGGTGCAGGTTCCCACTCAGCAAAGAAGATTGAATTTAGCCCACATCTCTGCATGGGAGCACATCTGATTTATCAGCAACGGAAAAATGCTACATATGTACAAACCTTTATAAAGATATTCACTTCAGTTATTTAGAGTCCTCTATAAAAAAAAAAAAAACTTTAAACAGCACAAGAAGACAATGAGGCTAACTGTTTCCTGAACCAATTGGGCAGAAAAAATGTCAATACTTTTTATTGCTTGTTAATGAGCAGGGGGTATAGAATCATGCACAGGGTATGTTTACCTTGCACAGAGTCCCACGGTATCCATTAGAGGTCACAAGAATATTAGGCTGATGTTGCTTAGCGATAGAGAGACACAAAATCTGTTTCTATTCAGAAGTTTTGCTGATGTGATGCCAAAGCTAACAACACCCACGTCTTGATTTTCTGTCACCACCTCCCCTGTTCCCCTTCATTACGAGCTTGTAAAGCCTCACACCCACTTTTGAAATCATTACAGACGAGAAATCCACATCTACTATAATCCGCACTTTAAAATTAAGCATCAGTTCAGACAGCAACTGGAGCTAACATCAACATAATTCCCCCGACGTGTGTTTCTCCCTCTAGTGTGAACATTTATGGAAAAAACAATAATGTGCTCGTAGGAGCATGTGATCTGCAGCCTGAGCACCTGAATAATGGTGAGTCGGGCCGTGAGGGTACCATAACACGGCAAGCCCTCGTCTCAGGCACCTGGTCATTAGAGGGGGGAAAGCCCAGAGGAACTTGTTAAAGGATGAAGGGAAATAGTGGTAAATAAGGTTAATTGGGGCGATCTGTCAGAACGGGGACGATGCACTCGCTGACACGACACCAGCCATAACACGACTCCCTCCATCGCTGTTCATTAGGGTTATAGAGGGAAGAGAGAAATGGAGGAAGAGACGGCGAAAGCGAGAGAGCAAATTGACACTTATTGCAGGCAATGTGGGAAACAGTGACAGAATAAAAGGACAACAGAGAGACTGGGAGAAAGAATTGAGTATAGGAAAAACCGTGAATGGCAAAAAGAGAGTGTGTGAAAAAAGACAGAGAGGAAGTGGAATATCAGAGGAAAAATGAGTGAAAAGAAATTGCTTTCAGATACAATATGCTCTACAGCAACACAATGTCTGCCGGTGTTTGTGCACTTGTTTAAAGGGGTCATATCATGAGGAATCAAGTTTACCTTGATCTTCCGACATAAAAGTGCTCAACGTGCTGTGAACTCAAAACCTCTTCCAGTCCTCAGTCTCCTGTTGAAACTGAGCTCATTTCACAATTCTTGGGTTTCTGATCAATAGTGGTCCATAAAAGGAGGCTGAGCAGTCTCAAAAATTAATGTAACAAAAAAAAAATAATAATAAAATGAACTGTTTAGAACTAGTTTTCTAAAAACAGATGCATATTATTATAATTTTCTTTCATTTACAATAGGCCAGACAAACTTTAATGACTGCTTGAATGTTAAATGAGGCTCCTCTCATTGGTAAACTGACAAATCAAAATAAATATTCAAATCATTAAAGTCCATTAAAATGTTCTCAAAGATGGATAAGAAATTAAATTTGCCTCCTTTAAATTGATTAGTTTGCAGTTACAATAGGTTTAGATGTGCCTGGTTTTGGTTTCAGGGTACGCTTACACAACAATGATGTATTAAAAACAGAAAAGTTTTAGATTTTTCGCATACCAATGACAACAATTTCGAAACTATCCCCATTCACACGGATCCGTGAAAACACTGCTGTATTAAGCATGCCAGGCCAGTAGTTGGCAATGTCACTTTGTAAAGAAACACTACGTGAACACGTAATATGCACGCACACAACATCAGCATTTGCATTTTGGAAACCCATTTTTAAAGGTTTGTGTTTTCAGTCCCCCAAAACACAGTTGTTGTATAAATCAACAGCCAAAAAAATAAATAAATAAATAAAATAAAAATAAAAAATCATCCAAATTTTTTTTTTTTTTAAATGTGAAAAAATAATTACAAATCTAAATCATGCTTACTAAAAATGTTCTATAATTAACAGTTGACGTTGTGTAGAAAATAAAATGCAATAGCAATAATAACAACAGCATGATATTCCGTGGAAAGAAAAACACAACAAGAGAGGAGTGAATGCCAAACTCCTGCTGACTCACTGATGAAGTGAGAAGAAAGGCAAAATCAAGCCAAAGAGTTCAACAGTGAGGTAAACGAAGGAGAGAGAGAAACAGAAAAGAAAGTCAAAAATGCATCGCAACAATATATATATATATATATATATATATATATATATATATATATATATATATATATATATATATATATATATATATATATATATATATATTGTTTAAGATAAAACAATGGTAACTTTTCGAACAGCCATTACATCAGATGTGTGTATATGATGTTTGAAAATGTTGCATTGTTTTGATGCAGAGCTACAGAAAAAGAAGTCTGATGAAGGAGGAAGGGCTGGGTGTATAATTACAGTGTCACCACATCATTCATAACCATACTCATTAACTTCACAGAGGCTCCGGTCCACACCTCAGACCCCACTCACCGTCCGTCATCAAACCAGAGTCAAATCACATGAGCAGCTCTCCTGGTGCAACAAAATCAGTGAGTTAAAGCACTCAGAAGAAAGAGGCCCAGTGTTAATGAGAACGATAAGACAATCACTTCCGCTGCCGGCTCATTAGCTGAGAGTGAAACGGGAGAAAGAGATGATAAGAGGAGCAAGGGAGGAGGAGGAGACGGTTAAATATGTATGACATCACTGTTTCTCCTAGCACATGCTCAATTAACAAACCACTTCTCTCTCTCCCTCCCCACAACCACATCAACAGCAGGGAGGGGATTGTAAAAATACTTAATTGGTGAGTGGAAACTAATTATATTACCGTATCTTTCATATCTGTGTGACGTCAGGAAAAGTGCACTCCAGGCACTGCTAAGGCTGAACTGCAACATAATTTCCCATTGAATTAAAAAGTGTTGTGTGTAATTGAAAAAAAAAAAAAAAAAAAAAAAAAACTTTCTTCTCTCGGTTTAATATGCAGACACAACTGTAAGTAAGCTATTTGCAAGCTGATTTTCTTGAAAAGGGTAAATACTGTGGCTCTATCAACATTTGCTCAGTTGAGCATCTTGTGGCGTTGACTGAGAACTCAATGGTGTGAGTTTGTCTTTTACATTCAAGAAAGAAAGTCAAACAAGTAAACGATGACATGACACAATACCCATTTATGGGTAAACTATCCCTTTAATAATATAGGCTATTGTCAGTTTCTACATATATACACTACTTTTCAAAAGTTTGAGGTTGGTAACATTTTTAAATTTGGCATTTAATACAGACATGACTGATACTTCACATTCTTAGTCTTGCATTGAAGGAGGGATCTGAGTCATATCTACAACCCAGAATATTCAGAAGCAGTACATAATCCACTCCAAACTACCATGACACCACATGTTCAACTGAAACTGTAAAAAGTCTAGTTTCACCTACTAAATTTCCTTGACTACAAACACTCTGTCAAACTTATGAATGTATTTAATAGATTTATGGAATTATCCTTTGCAATACCTTGTTATAACATCTGGGTATGGTCCTATCGGGAAGTTTATGCTCAATATTATTTTATTTTCTCATAAAAAGTCATTAAGTTACATTCCAGCTTTGGTCCTCATTAGTTGGTTTTGGAATAACCAGCTCTGCGCTCAAAATCCTCACCTTTGTCCTTTGACTTCTCTGTACTGTATCTTTTCACTTGGATGTTTAAATTGCTCAAGGCCTAGCATTTATTTAACAAGCAATTAATATACTGTACATAAGGCCTCATTATGAGTAACATATTTGAGTATGGTTGTTTTTTTTTTTTTTTTTTTTTCTGGATTATGATGCATGCACTCCCTGAACCTTACTTAGTTCCATTATATATGTGTAATTTTTGACTGGAACATTTGACTGGAATAATGGCTGCTAAAAATTCAGTTTTACATTACAGGAATAAAATACATAAGTAAAATATATTAAAATAATTTTAAATTGTAATAATATTTCACTTTTTTAATCAAATACATGTTTTTATTTGCATTAGAGTCTTCTTTCAAAAACATGTCAAAAACTTTATTTCAAATTTTCGACTGCTATAGTTTATATATTCCTAAAAGGTCATATGTAAAATCACTTGCAGTTGAACCAGAGTGGGCAGCTAATTTCCATGACTCATTTAATTTGCCCTCATTTACTTTTGTGCCTTACACTGTAAAAAATAAATAAATCATACATAACATGAGAAGCCATAGAAATGCTTAGGCCGTTTAGCAGGCAGTTCAAAGAAGCCAAAGCAATCACTGTTCATAAACCTTTTAAGCAGACTCAGCAAACGAGATTAGGCAGTGCATCGTCCCGCTGTGGCAGGTTTCTTAATGAAACAGGCCCAACATGACTGTGCATGTGTCCCATCAGTTTGCAATCCTCACCTCTAGCGTTGCCATCTGTGGCACCGTTTATGAGATGCTATCTGATCGGACTGGCAAGTCTATCACAGCTCGGCTGCTTGTGTTAAGCGAGATGGCTGCACCATTACACGGCTCTAATCTCTCGGCCATGCTCTCCAGTTATCCGATCAGACGATGAGGCCATTTCCTTCTCTACTCGCAGATCTAATTATGGGATGTTTGGCCCGTTTCAGACCTGTCTGCACATGAGCCCCCACAATCTTAGCCTGGGGGCATGCTGATATCGGTCTATCGTGTGTCACTTTCCTCATCCGACGTTAGTGCATTAGTGTCAGCTTTGCTGAGATACGGCCCGGATGATTGGATGTTGAGTACTCACAACTCTACAGTTTCTGAACTCGCTGACTTACAATAACCTGATCGTGGGAGGCAGAACGTGTCTATAAATATACAGTGGACTGTGGTAATGATATTGTTCAGCTGTCACTGCACAGTCAAAAGAGTATGAAAGAAATATTATATGGATGCTTAAAAGATACAGTAACTGAACAACCATTCTGTGGTGCCTGTAATGTCAATCAAAGATCTACTGATTCATATACTCGTGTATAACAATGCTGGAAACTGTAGAAAGCCACAAGCAACTTTTGCTTTTTTTTTTTTTACAATTTGTTTATAATTTATATTAAGAAGTTAAAGCAATCTGACACAAAAACTGAGTATTTTAATTCAGGTGATGGCAAATTCAATAAATTCAGTAGGCATAGTATAAAAAAATTTACACTAACAAAAACATACAACCAAAAAAAAAAAAAAAAAAACATTCGTCTAAACAAACTTTCGCTGGGAGTTTATTGAGGCAAAAGTCATTGTTAATAGCTAGTTAATAATGAGAACTGTTCTCCAAACTAAAGTGTGACCAAAATGACTGTCATGTTACTAAAATGTAGCTGAGTTGAGCTTATTTAATTTCTTCAAAACACTCTCTTCATATGGCATTTTAATTAAAACAAACTTTGCATAATGACGCACTGAAGTTGGGGAATCAATGTAAATGGCATCCCAGAACCTGGGATCCTTTCCCAGTGCAGCATTTTTGGATCCGAGCAGGGGTGCATAATGCAACAGTTCATAAGCTAAATTAAACAAATAAATCAACAGTAAAACAAATCATGCCTATTCGAGCTGATGAAAAGAGGTGGATGAGTGGCTGTAAAAGAGAGATAAGAGCTTGAGGATGGGCTGACTCTGCCATCATCAAATTAGCTGATATTGTTCATTCAACAGACATTTCCAATTAAAGCTTTTGTTGAGGGGACTGTGGAAAATATCAAGAGTCCATGATTTTAAGACTTGATTTGAACAAGAGCGTTTGTGGAATTCCCAACAAATATAAAGATGAGAACACACAATAAAATTTAATTAAGAAGTATAATACTTTTAGCAAAGTAATGCTATATTATTTACTAGCTTCCATATGCATGGGTGATTTAGAAAAGGTCATTTAAGATGTAAAAACAGAGTTTTGCCACAATAAATGTCAAGTATTGTTTTCTAATGTATATCACTTATTCCTAATTTTACATCTTAAAAAGTTACAAAGCATGCCTAAATTGGGACACATTCGTGGACACATGCTAAAAACTCTCTTCCCTTTAATCAATTTATTTATTTAATTAGCCCAATCCATATTGTAAAGACATTTAATTCCTACAAATCGAAACAGTGCATTGTTTTGATGTACTTGGCACCTTGGTTTACCTTGAAAGTGTGGAATAGGTCACAATCAGTAAAAACAGGTTGACCAAAGCCTATTGATCCAAGACACCTCTTCAAAGTAATCCTCCAATTCAGAGTCCATCTGAACACCCAAGAACCGTGAGAATAAAACGTCTCAAGATACAAGGACTTAGTGTACCGCTCTATATGGAGGGGGGTTGGGCAACTAATGTGTTCGTATAAATGCATACATATGCTGGGCAAACTGACGTATGGAGGGGGGTTGGGCAACTAATGTGTTCGTATAAATGCATACATATGCTGGGCAAGATTTGAATGGTGTTGTCAAACACAACATCTCTTTGAGGGATTGTCTTTGAAGCCAGTTCATGGCCGGTTCTCTGATATTTGTTGCTGTTGTAGCTTGGAACACTTTTCTCTGACATTCATTCGTACCCTTGAAATGTCTTTCAGTACCAATGGGAAACAGTGATGAAATTTCCAACTTTGGTCTAAAGAATTGAAAAGTTTTACATTATTCTCAACAGCCTCATGACCTTGTCATACGCATAACTTTGAATCGTGAGCAGCGGACACACTTGAACATGTTACAAATAGGAACATCACATCAACATGTTCCATAGTAGCACAAGTGTAATGATCATTTCGAAGGCAAAATTTAATAGAGTCTTTATTCTAGGTACAAAATAGAGCCTGAACAAAAGGAAATGTCAGTAAAAGAATAAGTCAAACTAAATATTATATGCTGGGTGTTTTTCTTTTGTTTTTCAAAGTTGTGAATAAAACAATGATTACTGGAGTATGTTTTACAAGAAAATACTATTTCAGTCTTTCTAATTCAACATGTCATGTTTAATTCAACACATTACTTGCTTCTTTGTGAGAAATGGGAGAATTTACTAGAATTTTCTATTTTTTCATTGTTTTAGTTTCATATCTATCTATCTATCTATCTATCTATCTATCTATCTATCTATCTATCTATCTATCTATCTATCTATCTATCTATCTATCTATCGTACCTACCAACCAACCCTTTCTGACATCACAACCCAAAATCAACAACAACAGTGTAAACAACACAATTACACAATCCGACTATAATGATTATTTATACCAGAGTGCATGCTGGGAAGAGGGTGATATGTTTAGGCAGGCTTGTAAATTTCAAATGTTCTTATTTGCATTGTGCTGGATTCACTCAGTCTCTTCATCAGAAATTAGGAAATTAGTCAAACAGAATCATTATACCATTGACAACATAACAACAGTGCATTTTTGTTCCAGACCTTTTTTTTTATTATTATTATGTCAAACTGGGGTAAAACACAGCAACCAGCCAAAATATCAGTTTTAAAAAGTGGGTATCTGATGTGTTTAAAGAGCACCTATTATGCACAATCCACTTTTACATGGTGTTTGGACATAAATGTGTTGGCAGTGTGTGAACACAACCACCCTTAGGGCTGGGCGATATATCTAACGATATGATCATGCGCATCTAGTCAGTAAATCTGGTTCCGTGATAACCGCTAAATCGCCATCACCTGCTTTCAAATGGAGTGGCATTTAATAGACAGAGCTGTAGATCACTGACAAGCTACGCAATATCGTATTCATTATCGAAGGCAATTCATCTGCGATAATGAACGCTATATTGCGTAGCTTGTCAGTGATCTACGGCTCTGTCTATTAAATGCCGCTCCATTTGAAAGCAGGTGATGGCGATTTAGCGGTAATCACGTAACCAGATTTACTGACTAGATGCGCATGATCATATCGTTAGATATATCGCCCAGCCCTTGTTGGCAGTGTGTGAACACAACCACCCTACAATTATAAAAATCGACCCAATCCTCATTTTTTAATCCCTTGAAAAACAGTTCAGTCTCACTAGGTCTGCCGTTTTGATTCTCATGCAGTATGATGTCACACTGCATAGGGCTGGGTTACGGGGGTTGATTGAAAGCCCTGCATTGCTACAGTTTTTGCCCTCAGCGGTTGTGCGCTGTCCTCCATTTTCTCCAGACTCCAGAAGCTCTAACGTCAACAATGTCTCGCAAGCAATCCCGATGCTCTGTGTTTGGATGAAAGACTGAGCATAAGAGTCTTCATTTTCTCCCAACATCTGAGCTTCTGAAGACGCTGTGGATTACTTTCATTCTACATTCATCTCCTAAATACGTGTATCACTCCAGACTCCCTTGTGAATGTCATGCATAGTTTTAGATTAATATTCTAAATACGTGTGTGTGCATTAAGTATTTTTTTAAACGTCTTGTGAGATAGTTGCTCCATTCCTACATGAGATTCGTTCAGTAACGCCGCATGAGCTCTGTAACATTGTGCTGTTTCATCCCACTTTCAGTGCATTTGGCCTCCCATATACGGCTAAACACCGGTTCTCTCACTCTCAGTTATGTTGCTTCTGGATATGCAATGTAGAGAGACGTATACATGATGCCCTCTTCTGGAGACGGGGCGGGAATATGCAGCTCATTTGCATTTAAAGCGATACACTCCAAACAGCTCTTTTTTTAAAAACCAGCTGTTATAACAAATGATCTGTTTAGGTATTTGGCCTGAAACTTCACAGAAATTCTGGGACTGTTAGGTATTTTGGGCTGAAACTTCACAAACACATTCTGGGGACACCCAAGACCAATATTACATCTTGTAAAAAGGACCACACTAATAGGTTTTATTTAGATTTATAGTTACGGTATATTTCTTGCTCACCAATGGATGCTCTGCAGTGAATGGGTGCCGTCAGAATGAGAGTCACAAACAGCTGATGAAAGCATCACAATTATCCACAAGTAATCCACACCACTCCAGTCCATCAATTAACATCTTGTGAATATCTGTCTGTCTGTAAGAAACAAATCCATCATCAATATGTTTTAACTTCATGTGGAGTCATGTGGATTACTTGTTTGGATCACTGTGATGTTTTTATCAGCTATAGAGGATCCAATGGTGAGCAAGTGACCTAATGCTAAATTTCTCCAAATCTCTTCTGATGAAGAAATAAACTCTTAAACAATTTGGATGGCCTGAGGGTGAGTACATTTTCAGCTAATTTTCATGTTTGGGTGAACTATTCAGCGCCTGCCACTTTCCAGAGCCACCCACTCTTTGACAGAACACAAAGTCATGAAGATGTGTGCGGCGTGGGGTAATGTGTTCAGTATATTGATCAGTCTGTGCCCTGACAGTTTAAGTTAATGACTTACAGCAGACCTCAATCTACTTCAGCTGAGGTAATATCCTATTTAGTTCATGCTTGTCATCTCTTTCACAGGCCAGCATCTGCTAACTCGCAATAAGCTTTGAGTGATGGCCGCTCTTATAGTGGTCAGGGTTATTGACTGATGTCTTAAGTCAGTGCAGCTCCACCATGGCTTCCTACCACGTAATAGTTCACCCCAAATAAATAAATAAAAACCTGTTATTATTTACAGACCCCTATGTCGAGTCAAACCCGCATGACTTTCTTCTGTAGAGCACAAAAAAGGAATTGTACTGGTTGCTCTTTTCATGCAATTACAATGAATAGGGACTGAGGCTTTCAAGCTTCAAAAAGGACAAAAAAAGCACAATAAAAGTGGTCTAGATGTCTTCTAAAGTCATACAATAGTGCTGCATGAGAAACATATAAAAATTATAAGTGTTTAGAATTTGTCTTTGTGTGAAAGTAAGTCAAACAGGTTTGAAGCAGCATGAGGCTGAGTCAATAATTTACATTTTTGAGTAAACTATCCCTTTAAGAGAACCATCACATGCTCTACCTGTGATAGCTCTTGCAGGAAAGTCATAAATAAATAAATAAATAAAGCAGTCAAAGTGTCTCTAGAATCGAGATGTTCAACTAAATCATTTTTTAATCAAGTGAGAGCACCTTTCTTATAAACGATCATGCCAGGAAGTGGATGAGAGAATGAAAGTGAGAGAGATAAAAAAAAGACTGTGTGTCTGTGTGTCCTTGGGAGGATCCCTTGATGTAATTATAAATGCTCCTCATCCTTATTATGACAAGACAGAGCACAAGGGTCCAACTTTTATGCTCCTAATAGACAATGGAATGAAATGGTCACTTGTTCTGAAAGAAGAGGTTTATGCACCCCATAAATCTCTTATTTCATAACAAGTGACCATTTCATTCTGTGATGTAAATCCTTATACATGCTGTCCAGTGCTGCCAAGTTAAATTCATTTAGACTGAGCATAATACATCAACAGTGCACGGATGAGTCCTGTTAGACAGCTGGAGATAAATCTGATTTCTCCAGAACACCTTTGTTTCTGACGTTCTCACAGCTTTATTTTTTTTTTTTTTTTATATAATGTAAAAGATGATGAAAGACAACTAGTCAATCATGTCAATGATTCTTCTCATTCTTCTCTATGTTGCAGTATTAATTAAGATATAGTAAAGCAAATTTCGAAGTTTATGCCATTTTTTTAAAAAAAATATAAAAGTAATTTAAAAAATCAGTTTCATAAATATTATTACTTTAAGTTTTAGACCATTCAGCTGTCATGTACCTTCAAGAGAAATTTGAAGCAGTACTTGATTGACATGCAAAATGATCAAGGTTACGTAGCTGCAGGTTTTGCGGGACAGTAAAGAGAACTTATACTGACAGAACTGGGCTAAACAACTTCTGCTGAGCATTTGGAAACTCCATGTTATATAATACAGCATTTCTGGTCAATATTTTGCCTTTAAAGGTCGAGCTAATATGCACTAACTTCTTTAAAAGCCTCTAATATGGAAGCATATGGGTAGCAAAATTCATTTTGAAATGTAATATGAAAAATGACAATGCAATATGTAAAATGGAAATGCATTTCTGTATTTAAATGTACATTTTCCCATACAAATGTGCAACATTTAGTGCAAAATGAAAATTAAATTATATAATTTGCATTTGCCATTTTCTACACTAGTTTTAATATGTAAAGTAAAACCATATTATTTTAACGCTTTATAAGTTGCAAAATAAAAGTGAAAATGAATTACCAAATTGTTTAACATCTCCAAGCAAAAACTGTCGCAAAATTAGCATTTAAATGCCATTTTTTTCCTAAATGCATTTAGACTTGGGGTGGGACACTTAAGATTGCATTTGCATTGTGCTACTGAATGGTAACTGTAGCAGTGTGAATTTCAAAATGCATTAAGAGCCAAAAATATTTGCAAAAATGGTGATTTAAATGTATTTTATTTTTCTGAAATGCATTGACACTTACACTTAAGACGTTTCAATTGCATTTTCATTAAGTACCCAGCAATCAGTGTAGACTAGTCAATGTAGATTTGAAAAATGCATTCCGAGCCGATCACGCCCCCAACCTGTCAATCATTTAATCAAGGCAGGGCTCGGCAACAAGACGCACAAAAGGTCAATATTCCCCATTAACCAAACGCTTTTCACCTGTCTCAACATCTCACTGTTTTACACTCCGATTGATGCACATAAGCAGACAATTCTACACTTTTTTACTTGCCACCTTACACTCTGGCTACACTGGACAGCTGTCATGTCACATCGCGGCACATCCAGTTTAGAAAGCATCACTGATTGTAATGGGTTTAATACTGTCGTTGGCCATCCCACTTGCGTCCATTGTAGACACAGTGTTGCATTCTTCTCTTCTAACCCATAAAAGAGTGCAGGGCTCCAGACTGCAACCAAAGTTGCATTTTGCAATCATTTTTTCTGCCTGTGTGAGTACATTTTGTGTGCGGTCGCACTGGCACGACCACCACAATGTTCAACTCATAAGCTGTGCCATTTCTGTTGCATATGAGAAATGTTAAACAAAACTGAAAGCATAATAAACACATAGCGCTTAGCAAGTAGAGCATGGTTTATACTTGCCGTGTCAGCAGGAGCACAAAGCAAAAATGATGCGAATACTGAGGAAACGATGGATGGTTCCCAAGCTAAAGTAAAGTAAAAGACAGATTCTTAATCCAGAGAAGGTGAACATGTTGGTATTCTTGTGAAAAAAAAAACAAACAAACAAACAAAAAAAAAACACACCAAGCACTGTCACCGACAGCAAGTTTAGTTTTACTTTTCTTTTTGTTTTCATTTTGAAAAGCTTGTTGGTGTAAGCTTGAAAGCTTGAAAATGTAAATTTAAATACAGAAATACATTGCCATTTTACATATTGCATTGTCATTTTGTATAATACATTTCAAAATGAATTTTGCTACCCATATGCTTCCATACACTAAATCCAAGAGAAGTTTTCATTTAATTTTTAATTGACTACCTTGCTATTTAATGAACAGCAAATTAGGAGTTAGTTAATAGTGAGAATTGGTCCCCAAACTAAAGTTTGACCACGTTAGAGTTTATATTGACATACAGACCATATACTGTTTGTTTCAGCAGCAGTTGGAGGAACTTCTCTCTTTGCATTCTGAGCACAGACACTGCTTTATGGGAAATAAATAAGTCACATTTCTCCTCACATGATTTGCATGCTAAATTATCAGGTTGAAACTGTTCTCTGCACAAGGATTTGGCGAGGGTGAGCTTCCTCCTGCAAAACAGTCTTTAGCCATCCACAGCTAGCAAATGGAAAATACCAGCTATTTATCAAATGCTCCTCAATTATGGATGCTGGATATCTTGCACAGGGTTGCAGTAATATATTTCCAGCCAGTAAGTGAATGGGGGAAAAAGAAGGAAGCACACACACTTCTCACTACAACTGCCAAAGGGTTAAAGGTTTAATCATTAGTTTACAGACCCTCTGGCCATATAGAAGAAACTAATCACGTTTTATTGTATTCTCCATAAATTATTAAAGTATGACCTCTGCATAACAGACTATTGCAAAACTATTTAAAGTTTAGTCACATTTTTTGTTAGAAATGTTCATGTACACATGCGGACAGTAATTTTAATTGTAACTAGTGCTGTCAAATTATTAATCGTGATTAATCGCATCCAAAATGAAAGTTTTTGTTTACATAATATATGTGTGTGTATGTATTATGTATATATAAATACACACGCATGCATGTATATAATTAGGAAAACTATGTTATGTTTATAGATTAAATCGATTTATATATAATATAAAAATTATATGAATATACATTTATACATGTAAATATTTTAAAAAATTATTTACTGTGTGTGTTTATATATATATATATATATATATATATATATATATATATATATATATATATATATATATATATATATATATATATATATATAATAAATATACATAGTACACACACATATTACTGTATGTAAATAAAAACTTTTATTTTGGATGTGATTATTCATGATTAATCGCTTGACAGCACAAATTGTAACACATAATCAATACACAATTTAAAATACATAAATGTAGAAGAACATTTTATTTTAAAACTTAGTTTAAATACACTGCCATTAAAAAGTTTGCGGTAGCAGCAAATCATCAGAATGGTTTCGGAAGGACTGTGTGACACTGAAGACCGGCGTAAAAATGCTGAAAATTCAGCTTTGTCATCACAGGAATAAATTAAACTTTTGAACCATACTGAAATAAAAAAAAAAAAAAAACAGTTCCTTTAAATTGTAGATCTATTTCATGAAATTACTGGTTTACTCTATTCCTGATTGCATAAATGCAGCCTTGGTGCACATAAAAGACTTCTTTAAAAAATTACTAACCCCAAACTTTTTTTAACTGTAGTGAATTTAAATTTTAAATTAAACTTCATTGTACATTTATATATTTGAAATTGTATTAATAATTAATTGCATTAACAATAATGTAGTAAAATTAAAAATATGTTTAATATCTGATATTAAATTAACAGTTAAATTATCTGTTACCTCAGTTAATAAATGCATAGAGTGATAGTGATTATTGTGATGATAGTAAATAAAATAAAATAAAATAAAATAAAATAAAATAAAACATTAAAAAGTATAATCAAACTGAAAATCAAGTACTTCGTTATTGTGGACTGTAAAACAGCTGCAGGTATGCATGACCGACTAAATAATTTAAAAAGGAAATGTGTAAAAGAGGCAAATGTATAATTCATCAGGACAGGAAACACCTTATAAACTTTCTAGCTTGATTTCCTCTGTCTCATTATGTGTGAGTAATCAGAGAGGTTTTGGCATGCAGATAACAGGAAGTCAACTAACGCAACATGAGTCCAACTCACCAAATCACTCTTTATTATTGTACAGGAACAAAAACTTGCAGAAAAAAAGGTAGTAGCAGGTGAACAAAGAGGAAAACAGGATGATTACAGGTCACATTTATGAAACTCTCTAAGACATTCCAACGTTCTTGTGACTCATTTCTACAAATCACATCATTGAGCTAATTTCTAGACTCATTTATTCAGGCATTTATTAGTTCTTCACACAAAAAGCTGTGAAAAAAATGGTTGAGCCTTGCTAGACTAGATTTTCTTTTCAATACATAATAGGGCCTATAGAGCTGCTGGTACAAGGCTTGAACCAAACAGTCAGCTGAAGGACCTGCAAATGATTCTAATGCCGTTTTGTGAGCAGGAGTTGGCTGAAATAAATTATAATGAAGGTCTGTGTTAAGGAGAAATAAAAAAAGTTATTTTGTTTTTATAAAAGAAACAGTTGTGGTGTGAACTGAACTGATATGATTGATGTAATTTTTTTTATTTTATTTTAAATATATATATGTTTTGGTTTGACAAAAGTGTTTGTATGCTAAGGAATTATTCACACACACACACACAAAAAAAAATAATGCCAATATTATATATAATATATATTATATATAATATATATAATAATATATATATATATTATATATAAACATTAGGTGTGCTCTGACATTTGTATTTGGGTTATATTGGAGGAAAATATATTATAGTTTAAAAAAAAAAAAATCTAAACTGCAAACTACATTAAATCAATTAGGAAGATTCAATTTAGTTTTCAATATTCAGGGATATGACTCAAATCCTAGCAGGAGCATTTCCGCATATCAGGATGCACTACATCTGCATGGGTTTCTTCGAAATGTCTCTCGCCTCATCCCATCTGACAGAAGAGTTTGATTATTCGAATGCTGTCTTAAAGGCTTATCTCTGCCATCTGACTAAAAACCAGCCCAGAGCCTAGTCTATCAAGCTACAAGCATGTAGACAGTCCTGAGGCAAAAAACTAAACAAAACAAAAAAACAGATCAATACTGTCAAATAGGCAGCTCGGAGACTCTAGTGACAGTGAGGAAGGAGAGAGAGCAGGTGAAAGAAACCCTTCTGTTTGACAAATCAGCCTGTGAGGGTGATGATCTGGCTGGAACGGAGAGCGTTTGTGATTCACAGTGGATGCAGGACTTACCGCATGACTTCCTCCAGACTGCCCGAAAAGCTTTTGTGTTCGAAATCACCTCTGTTGACCCGAAAGGGCTCACCCCACAGCGAACGCCACTCTTCACACATAATGCACTCTCCCTGGGTGAAAAACCGGGCCGAGGATGTGGACGTATAGCCTCCTCTTTCATAAATCAGTGAGAGCAGCTCTCCTTGAACCCGCCACTGCGGATCCTGACACTAAATGGCACACCTTGCCACAAGGCACCCAAAAGATCTCGTTAGTCAGAATATTTGGCCTAACGCAGGATTCCCTTCAACTCAACCATACCCTTGAAACTCTCGCCACTTGACTCGTCTGATAATGATAGCGTGGTGTTAAAAACTTACAGCCTCAGAATAGTTAGAGAAAGAGAATAAGATGCGCTTGTATACGCTTGTTTAGGGACATTTTAATTTTAGAGCCACCTGAAGGCTGATGCATGCATTTGCATACATTAGACACTTCTTTCCGGGGGAAACAGAAAAACTGGATTGTTTCTATACCCAAGTGCATTATCCTAATGAAGAATTTGATGCATATAAAGCCATTTCATTTTCTTCAGATTTGGTGATGGCCTCCGGATGAATGCGTGTTTCTTTTATGAGCAAATACTGATGGGTAGAATATGCGATACATGAAGATCTGATGTGTTCATGCGGGTTCGAATCTGGTCATGGCAAAAGGCCAATCTTGTTAAATACCAGATTAGTCAATTATCTAGCTGCAAAGAACAAATATAAAATAAATAGACATAACTGAACAAATAGCCAGTTACACCTCATTTTACTACCCAAGCTTCAGCTTTCCAGCTTTAATTATTTCAACAGATCATACTGAAATGCTGAGGCCAGATAAATATCATTTGGTATCTTGCTGTGCAATAACAATGACCCCAGAGAGTTTTCCAGAAGATAATGAATCTACGTTAGCCAGAATGGGTGTGAACCATAAGATGACTGCAGGTGGAAATCACCCTGATTCATTATCAGTTCCATGCACAAAAGGAAGTTTCAGTATTTATTAATTTATTTTTAAAAAGCTATTAAGTTAGGACAAATAAGAAAAACAAAGAGATGACGTACAGTAATTAATAATTATACAGATCTGCTTAAAAAGAGGATATATTCTGTACAGACCTTCTCTAACATTCACAACGCAAAGCTTCATGCCAGCAAAGGTGAAAACCATAAGCACATTAACATATGACACAGCATATTTACATATCAAAACCTATTGAGAATTCAGCTTGCCCTGATGGATTGCCAAAAGATTCATTTAAGGGTGTGACATAGTATTCATTTAAAATTTTATTTTGACCTTTGATGAACACAATAAGTGGACTGACAAAAAGTTATGTACAAAAGTGTACAAACATCACCTCTTTAACCCCCAGAAATGCACTGCAGAAATAAGTATATAACACACACACACACACACACATATATATATATATATATATATATATGTTGTGTGTGTGTGTGGTGTGGTGTGTATATATGTGTGTGGTGTGGGTGTTGTGTGTGGTTCACACTGTTGTGTGTGTCTTTTTTTTTTTTTGTGTGTGTTATATAAAAGTTCAAATGTGTGTGTGTTTAGTACAATTTTGAGTAGTTAAAAGGGTGAGCATTATGAGTAGTTCATACAAAAAAAAAAAAGTTAATGAATAATAAATCAAGGAGATTGTCAAAGCATTGTCAATGTTCATTAGCATTAAGTTTAGCAGCAAAACATTTACAGTTTAAAACCCTTCAGGTCACTGTATACTAAAACCATTGCTAACTTTGTATCAAGTTAAGCCATTGTCTAAATATCTAAGTATTTGGCAGACACTGTTATTCACAATGACTTACAGAGCATTCAAGCTATCTATTTTATCCCTGAGAGTGACCCACGACCTTGAAGTTATTGGCACCAAGCTCTACTAGTTTATCCACAGGCATTATAACAGCTCAAATTTTCAAGTCAGCCTTGCAGTTTTTCCAAATTTCCAATGTTTTCAACAACCAGAGGTTTCCTAAAATCACATTTGACGTAAGACACACTGTAATTCCTGCTCGCTAAACCTCCTCTATGAAAGCAAAGCCTCACTGGCGGCTAAAATCACATAATTGTTGTACACACATCAATGTGAACGTATCCCGATAAATAATCTATGTGAGACACAGACAGCTAGCCAGGCTTATAATATCTACACGTTTTCATGTTCTGGCTGTAAAAACACCTGATGATCACTCCCTTTACCTGTCCGAACTTGCCTCACTAAAGACATTTATCCTCATCTTCTCCCATCAGGTGTTGGCTTTGCATGAAGGTCTCAGCTGGGGATTTGCTTTTGTATTTCAACATCTTTGTCGCTTCGGGTTTGCTGCCGCACCTCATACTCTAAAATGCCTTACAGATTAGACACCTCCACCTTCAAAAAAAGAAATAAAAAGATTGTGTTTTTTTTTTTTCAAAGATTATACTTCACAGGAAAATACGGCAAAAAGCACAAAGGGAATTCTTAATCCAGTTGCTAATGATGCGAAACAAGTGTTCCTGAGGAATATTGGATTTTCAAATAAGACTTGCCATAGGCAGTTTACCAAACTGCCACCAGCCGATTTTTATGACAATGCAAGATATTAGCTAAGTGACTCATTCGCCCCATGATTTCTCCATGCGGTATGGCTATATGAATAATATTTAAACTGTAATGTCTGTGACAGCAGCTTAGCAGGAAACCCTTGCAGCAGCACCACCCGACCTTTTTTTTTTTTTTTGTATTTTAATTTATATCTCAACACTTTTATTAGCATACTGTAGATAAGGCTTTCTTAATACCCAAAACACTCTCACTATAATGAGATCACTATGTTTTGAAGATCCCTTTACACAAGGGAGGGACACGGCTGACAGGTGTGTGTACCCGCTGTGGAGCTTCATGCTCTGGTTTCTCAGCAGCATGCAAACATATATGTGACATACATTGCATGCTGTTTATAGACAAAACAGGGAAAAACAGCATGATTATGGGCCATCAAATTTCCCCTCCCCATCAGCACTTTAATGGAATTATGCAACTAACGCTAATTTGCGTTTAAGTTAAGTCTGACCCCTATATTAGTTACTATTAAATGTTGATTATAATTAATATTTTTAATTAATTTGTAATTTAATTAAAAGTTAGTAGTTTTTATCTAAAATAAAATAAAATAAAATAAAATAAAATAAAATAAAAATTATAGGCCATGGAATACAACTTACTTATGAAATGCATTGAAAATAATCTAATTAGTTAGCTGCTTTAACACAGTAAATGGAATTCCATCTTTATACACCTGATAGTGTACTATGAAAAGGCTCAAAATCAACTATTATATTGCTATATATGCAAGCAGTTAAAGCATGGTTCTATAAACCTCAAGGTCATGGAATCAACCTCTATGAACTGATTAATGCATGAACTGATCAACAAATGAAGCCCAACATAGAATAAAACTTGGATAAAAAGCATTCTGGCAAATGCAAAAAAAAAAACAAAAAAAAAAACAAAAAAGTAAGAGAGATTGCGAGAGAGACAACTTTTATATTTTAAATTTTATACTTTTTTGTATGAAATTAAATTGGTCTTTAGCAATAAACTTTTTTCTTGATATTTTTGAGGGAACGAGATTTAATAATAATAATAATAATAAGTATTTTAAGTGGTTTGTTAGCATTAATTTTAATTGTTAATTAGCTTTAAGTTTTTAAGCACTTAAGTTTACTGTTTTAATAAATTCATTGTTAATTTATGTATCAAGTTAAGCCATTGTCTAATATCATAAAGTATATGGCAGACACTGTGTATTCACAATGACTTACAGAGCATTCAAGCTATCTATTTTATCCCTGAGAGTGACCCACGACCTTGAAGTTGTTGGCACCAAGCTCTACTAGTTTATCCACAGGCATTATAACAGCTCAAATTTTCAAGTCAGCCTTGCAGTTTTTCCAAATTTCCAATGTTTTCAACAACCAGAGGTTTCCTAAAATCACATTTGACGTAAGACACACTGTAATTCCTGCTCGCTAAACCTCCTCTATGAAAGCAAAGCCTCACTGGCGGCCACTGTGCTAATTTGTTTACACATCAAAGTGAACGTATCCCGATAAATAATCTATGTGAGACACAGACAGCTAGCCAGGCTTATAATATCTACACTGTTTTCATGTTCTGGCTGTAAAAACACCTGATGATCACTCCCTTTACCTGTCCGAACTGCCTCACTAAAGACATTTATCCTCATCTTCTCCACATCAGGTTTGGCTTTGCATGAAGGCTCAGCGGGGATTTGCTTTTGTAGTTCAAATCTTTGTCGCTTCGGGTTTGCTGCAGCACCTCATATCAAAATGCCTTACAGATTAGACACCTCCACCTTCAAAAAAAGAAATAAAAAGATTTTTTTTTTTTTTTTTCAAAGATTATACTTCACAGGAAAATACGGCAAAAAGCACAAAGGGAATTCTTAATCCAGTTGCTAATGATGCGAAACAAGTGTTCCTGAGGAATATTGGATTTTCAAATAAGACTTGCCATAGGCAGTTACCAAACTGCCACCAGCCGATTTTTATGACAATGCAAGATATTAGCTAAGTGACTCATTCGCCCCATGATTTCTCCATGCGGTATGGCTATATGAATAATATTTAAACTGTAATGTCTGTGACAGCAGCTTAGCAGGAAACCCTTGCAGCCAGCACGACACCCGAACCTTTTTTTTTTTTTGTATTTTAATTTATATCTCAACACTTTTATTAGCATACTGTAGATAAGGCTTTCTTAATCCCAAACACTCACTATAATGGACTTTAAGATCCCTCAAGGGAACACGGCTGACAGGTGTGTACCGCTGTGGAGCTTCATGCTCTGGTTTCCACAGCATGAACATTATATGTGACATACATTGCATGCTGTTTATAGACAAACAGGGAAACAGCATGATTATGGGCCAAAATTTCCCCTCCCATCAGCACTTTAATGGAATTATGCACTAACGCTAATTTGCCGTTTAATAAGTCTGACCCTATATTAGTTACTATTAAATGTTGATTATAATTAATATTTTTAATTAATTTGTAATTTAATTAAAAAGTTAGTAGTTTTTATCTAAAATAGTTTGTAGTTTTTTTATAAAATATAATATAATATAATAATTTTAGGTAATGTAATAATTATTGGTTATGGAATGCATTACTTAATTAATGATATTTATTTAGCTGCTTTAACACAATAAATGGAATTCCATCTTTATACACCTGCTAGTGTACTATGAAAAGGCTCAAAATCAACTATTATATGCTATATGCAAGCAGTAAAGCATGTTTCTATAAACCTCAAGGTCATGGAATCAACCTCTATGAACTGATTAATGCATGAACTGATCAAATGAAGCCCAACATAGATAAAACTTGGATAAAAGCATCTGGCAAATGCAAAAAAAAAGAAAAAAAAAGAGAGAGAGATTGCAAACTTTTATATTTTCAATTCACACCTGATTTGTATGAAATTAAATTGGTCTTTAGCAATAAACCTTTTTCTTGATATTTTGAGGAACGAGATTAATGCACTTTAAATTCATGCACAGTATCTATCTATCTATCTATCTATCTATCTATCTATCTATCTATCTATCTATCTATCTATCTATCTATCCTGTCTGCTGTTGTTGACATAATAGCTTATGCACTAGCCTGTAGCAAGGAGTTTCAATATACTCGTCAAGGGCTTGGGACTGTGTGCATTGTCATGGTGCTGTCAGCTAATCAGTGTTGTCAATCAGGACGTTATTTACCTGCTGCTCTGTTTATGACTTAAATAGGGCTTTAAAAATTCAGCCGTGTGTCTGTGAAGCAAAGACGGCAGTATGCAGGTTGTTACTTCTTTAGCTACTGGCTAAATATTGTAGATGAGCAACTGCCATTGAAATGAATTGGAATGAACAGATTTCTCTGTGTATATCGAAATACCTGGCTTCTTTTAACAGCCTATTGCCAGACACCAAATTTCAACATAACTTCACTTGGTTTAAGTGGGAAATTTGTATTGGCTGATGCAATAACATCAACAGTTCTGAGAAACATTTCAGCAAACCCAACTACAGATTATGCTTGCGTGCAAATTACCGGTTAACATTCCCTCCGTACCAGACTTTGATGTCCGGTTTGAGAAGAGACCATCCCCATCCATAGGGTGTAATTCCTTCATTTGCATACATAAATATAATCCCTTAATATGTCCACCAAGGGCCTACAAATTATTCATCAATTATAATCTCCATTCCTTAAATGTTGCTATTATCGAAGTCGTTCTCTGCAGGGGAAAGGCCACACTTTTACTTTCTCTTCAAAATTTCAAGTCATTAGAGTAGAGAGAACACTTTCCATATTCCTCTCCCAACTGATGTGAATGGTTAGGCATTTAATTAAATTTGCTGTACATAAAGTCATTAGCGAGCTTTTTGAAAACTGTTATGCTCAACTGAGTCTAATTATTACCCAGTGAAAGCCGGCTTCAAAGTTATTGTCTTTGATGATGATACACGGTCTCACATCGGCTGTTCCTTTGTGATCTTCAGGCGCCTTCTTCCTCAAATTCACCTTCTTTTTGCCAGAGTTCAAAGAAAACAGGCATGTATTTTTAGCTTCTCCGATTAGGTAAAACCATAACCTTTCAGATCACTTGCTTTATACTCTGATCCAAGAAGCTGAGAAACTTTGCATACTTCATATCAACTTTATTTTTTTTTATTTTTTTGTCAAAGGAAATCAATGCATTGGTTAAAAATCTATCTTTTTGAATTCATTTGGTATAAAATAAAATAATAAAATAAAATAAAATAAAATAAAATAAAATAAAATAAAATAAAATACCATTCAAAAGTTTTGGATAAGACTTTATTTTATTTATTTGTTTGTTTGTTTGTGATCAAATTATTTATTTAAGAGATTTATTCTTTTTTATTATTTTATTATCAAAACTTCAAAAGTGAATCACAGTGAATCAATGTAAGTCTGATGTAAACAGAATTATTTCAAAATTGCATGAATGAATAAATAAAATAAAATAAAATACATAAAAAAGGCTAAAATCAAATCAAATATGTCTATCCAAAGATTCACACTGCTAAGTCATTCATATATTTTCAATATTTGCTAATACTGAAATCAAATCCACATTTTATAGCCATATATACATATGTACATACAAACCTAAATTTATAAATAAATACATAAATATTCACCTTAAATGTCTGCATCTCTACAAGCTTCAAAAGACACCAAATAGTCTTCAGAACAAAATCTTTTGTATTTCACAATCATTGAATTAATGTTAAATATTACTTTGAACCATTAGAATTAAATTTATACAATAATTACATTATTTTTTTAAGTTGTAAATAAAGCAAGGGTTATTGTAGTATGTTTAAAAAAAAAAGTATAATTTCAGTTTCAAAATGTTGTTTAATTCAATGTGTTACTTGCCATTAATATTTGTTCAATTTACTAACAATTTCAAGTTGAAAATTGTTTCTATACACCATTTTTTTTCAGTGCACAAGAGAAATAGAAGGCATGTATGCAATAAATAAAACAGTCTTTAACGCTCTAGTCTAAAAGAATCACTTACTGTATGTCCACGCAGCAGTTCCTTTCATATTTCAGTGAGCTACACGTGACAGCAAAACATAGAAAAAATGTCAAGAGGCAGTCCTTTAATCTGTCAGCCCTCTTCCTTCTTTAATTAGTGAGTGTGACAGAACTCTGACAGAAAAGGGCAAGATTTCAGCCGGTAGGTGAGACAGCGATCAAAACAGAGTTGTTTCGAGTCAGCTAGTGGGACACAGCCTTTACTTCCTTGCAGTCATTATTTTCTCCAACATCTAGAGATGCTGTTTTGCTGAACCCTCAAAGGTTAAACCCGGTTTCCTGATTCAAACACCATTGATCTCAATGCTGCCTCCCCTCAGCTTAGCCCGACTCAGCAGAATCACAAACTTTATATGCTTTAAAGCCAAGCCCATTAAAACACAATAACTCGTTAAATGAAAGAGGTGCTTCCACTGCTTTGTGATGCAATTTAGCGTACGGAATCACTGACGGAAATCCATGTTTGCAATGTAAGGATTAGTCTGAGCACATTCTTTAAAGGGGTCATCAGATTTTTCACAAGTTGATATGATTCTTTAGGGTCTTAATGAAAAGTCTGTAACATAGTTTGGTTAAAATTTCTCATTGTTAGTGTAAAACACACCTTTTTTACTCAGTCAAAAACAGCTCTGTTCAGAGCAAGCCGTTTGGTAGCATTTTCCTTAAAATGTTAATCAGCTCTGCTGACCCCGCCTCTCTCAGAGAGACTGTTTACTTTAGACGCATTCATCCTAAAAGTGCATGTAGCATCCGATGACCCCTTTAAAGTATCTAATGACGCCACAGCTCCACTAAAAGATCCATCTCTTTCCTCAGGTGAAGGTTTCTATGTCTTCCTGAGGGAAAGAGACAAGTGAACCTAGACACCAAAGGATCCTTCAGCTAAAAGAAAACATCAGCAAAACATAAGAGAACAACAATCATTGCACAGGGACTCTTGTGTCTATTTTTACCGTTAAAGAAAAAACATCAAACTGCAGTTCCATATGGAGTCATTTAGAGCTGCTGTTACTGCTCGCTGCACAGTCAGACAGTTATGATCAGCTTACTCATATTAAAGCTGAACAGTAGAAATATTATTTACTGTAATGGCAATATTATCATAAATTGTAAAAACAAAAATGGGTCAAGTTACATTGCACTATAGTTTGGACATTCATTAAAGTATCTGACATGCTAAATGCTATGTAGCATTTTGTCATGCTACACTGCTAAGTGTTAGAAAAGTAACTTGAGTAAGAAGAAAAAAAGTAAACAACTACTATCATGCTATTAGTTATAATAAGAACAATTCGCTCAAAAATGAAAATATGCAGGCCATCCAATACATAGATGAGGATTTGGAGAACAGATTTTGAGACATTTTTCGCATTATATCACTTGCTCACCAATGGATCCTCTGCAGTGAATGGGTGCCGTCAGAATGACAATCAAAACAGCTGATAAAAACAACACAATAATCACTCCAGTCACTCCAGTCATCAATTAATGTATTGTAAAGTGAAAATCTGCATGGTTGGTAAGAAACAAATCCACCCATAAGGCATTTTAACTTTAAACCATCACTTCTTGCCAACTTATGGTCCACATTTTATAATAATGTTAATGTTATAAAATATATTCAACATATTTGTTTAAAACTGTCTTGGACTGTCTTCACTTGTAAACAGTGATTGTTCAGTGCATATTTCTCTCTGGATTTGGACAAGATTTTTCACTGCAATATTGTGGATGCAGGCCATTTGTTGGTGAACTATTCATTTAAGTTAATAGTTTACCTTGTTTACTTGCCAATACTGCTTTTACATAAGGACTGCACATTTGTTAAAAAAAAAAAGAAAAAAAGAAAACACAATAAACAGAATCGTAACTTTGTTCTGTCACAAGGCGTAATTCAATTACTCCAGTATTTTGTCAGGATCAGTGTAAATACTGAAGTTTGGCGCTGTTAGGTGGCTTGGCTGCGATCCAGCTATTGATCACAAATCCGGTACCAAAAGAGGAAAAACTGCTGACAGCTCAAGAATTCACCAAGGACATGGGTGTCCATTATTTAATCATCATTTCCTGGGGAAAGGGATCCATTTTCCTTCTCCTAACTTCCTCTCAATAGGAGCTGCCACTCCAGAATCAAAGTGTAAATTGCAACTGTTCCCCTCTCCTCATTTCTGCCTTGTTGCTCTTCTTGATGTTAAAAGTGAGTCTTTCCCCCATATAAAAGTAGAAGCATTTCAGCATGAGATTACTTGTATATGGCACACGTAATAGGATTTAACGGCACAAGAGATATGTAAAGAACCTAAAATTTGTTCCAGGATTCTCTCAGTATACAAGAATTCCTTTTATATCAGTAAGTCAATAACTGTAACATTATAATTCTATGTGTGAGGTAATGAGCCCCCCATGAATGCATACTGAATATGCATATACATTCAGTACATTTATAATAGTTCTTTTCATTAAGTGCTAATGCTATTTTCATATCATTATTTTACCTGTAGCTAGAAGATTTTATAACTGAAATAAATAAAAGCAGTTATTGATAATCACATTCATTTCAACCTTCTTTTGAATTAAATAAATAAATGAATAAAACTGTCATTTCTTCTTTAATATCTGATTGGATCTTTCCCTTGATTTGGCGTTCTAATAACACCATGGGAAATAATTGCTTTTCAAATCACAAAAGGGTTATGAGACATGCATCATAAATTTTGTAAGTCTCAGGTCTTTTGTGCCGCTTGCTGTTCAATGAAGGAAAAAATACAGGAAATAAAGTGAAAAAAAGAGAGGAAAGCACCATGTCTGATAGACTTGGGTGAGGCACTCAAAAAAAAAAAAAAAAAATAAATAAATAAATAAAAAAAAAAAAAAAAAAAAAAAAAAAAAAAATTTTATATATAGGTATATATAGGATATATATATATATATATATATATATATATATATATATATATATATATATATATATATATATAACACTATATAAAAATAGTGTAAAATAAAATCCTCTCAGTTTTTATTACCCCTCCAGTCCATGCCTTCACTTTATTGATCCACTGACTTGTCACACTTCAGATGAAAAACATAATTTTTAGAACTGTATGCCCTGTTTTCATTTGTATTAGAAGCATTAATTTTAAACTCTGTGGATATTCTAGGTTTCAAAAATGCATGAATCATTTAGGAGCAGAATTTATTTGTATTTAAATATAAATGAGAAGTTGGACTTCCACTTTTTTCATTAAAAAGATGAAGAGGAGTTACTAGGGTAACATAACACAAGGACGGCACAGCCACAATCTTTAATTTAATATAACAAAATCGGTATATATCATGACAGTTATTTTTGATGGAAATTCTAAGAATGTTTTATATTATATAGTGCTGCCTATTTTTTGAAGGTCAGTTAAATATTCTACAAATTGAAGGCCTTTCATCTTATTTGACTTTTTTATGATTTGGAACTGAAAAGATCAAATTAAAATTAATAGTAAGTCTGCCTGGCATAAACACAAAAATAGCTTCATATTAAGTAACACTTCAGACAAAAATCCTTTTTTAACAGCAAAACTAATAATCTAAAATGGATTTGATGACACATTAAAAAAGCAGTTTTTCCTAAACTGTGAAAAAAAAAAAAATCATATAAACAGTATAGCATAGCCTATACATTTTTACCTCTGCAGGCATAACCGATTGCTATATAGCTGGGGCCAACTAATCAGCTAACCAGCTAAATCTAAACCACTTGCCCAGACTGCAAGCAGTTTCGGCCCAGATCCGGCCCACATCTGGCCCACATGGATTTCACGTGGGCCAGATGTGGGCCGGGTCTGGGCCAACACTATGTTGCTGTCTGGGTGCAAGTCTGTCAACTATGTTTATCTGTGCAGGTCATCACTTCTTTCTAGTTCCGTTTTGGTTGGACACAACTTTTTGAAATGAAGTACATGAAGAATCTCTGCATTACTATGATTTAGCTGGTTAGCTTTCTCCATTTATCCCCTGAACTGGGATTGAAAGTGTCATTAAAACTATTCCATCATGTTTAAAGACTGGCTATAGCTTTAAACAAACAAAAATGTATTTCCTCTTTATCAGTCTCCCCATCCACCCAAGTAAGACTAAGAAATACATCAGCAAGACTTCATCTAAAAGGAGCAGCGGGGGCAAAACACACCTGCTGAGAGAGCACAGGCCTTCCCCTCTGAGAGCCTCCTGCAGCAGGTGAATGGGTCTATCACCTTTTATCCCTCCAACACTGAAGAACTTCACACTGCAGGAAACATCTTAATGTTGTGTCTACCCACACTCACACCTGAACACACCCGCAGACAACGATTAACTCACTTCAGATCACAGTTTACTCAAGCCAGACTCAGATGATAGATTATAAACATCTAAAAAAAAAAAAAATTTACTCTATGGTAAATGTATTCTGTAAATGTTAATTTATTAAGATTTCAAGCAGAGATTTAAGTGGCAGTTCACTCACAAAACATGCTGTCATTCCAGTTCTTTCAATACAAATATAGCAGATCTAACAAGTCCTAACTATATTCCAAGTGTGTGACAATTAAATATATATATATTTTAATCTGACTAAGTTCTACTGGAGTCAAACCTTAAGCGATGCATCAATCAGATTTTAAATTAAACTTCAGTCTGTTCACAAAGTTTTGTTCAGGATTCTTTCTGTACATGGAAAAAAATAAATAAATAGATACTGAACTCAAACTTTGGAATGGTAAATGGACTTGGTGAGATTTGTTCCATCATCATCATATTTTTTTGTTATGCTGGTTGAAAGTCTCTTTACTATGGAAGCCTGTTACCGCCACTAAATAAAAAATAAAACAAGGTAATTGCGACTTTTTATCTCACAATTCTGACATTTTTTTGCAATTGTGAGTTATAAAGTCAGAATCGCGTGATATAAACTCGCAAAAGTAAAAAAAAAAAAAACTTTTTTTTTCTTGGAATTGCTGGTTTATATCATGCAATTCTGACTTTATAACTCGCAATTCTGAAAAAAAAAGATAAAAAGTCAGAATTGTGAGATATAAAGTTGCAATTGCGAGAAAAAAAAAGTCAGAATTGCGAGTTTATATCTCACAATTCTGACTTTATAACTTGCAATTGTGAGTTTATATCTTGCAATTCTGACTATTTTGACTTTATAACTCGCAATTGCGTGTTATAAAGTCTGAATTGCAAGATATGACGTCACAATTCTGAGAAAACAAAGTCAGAATCGTGAGATAAAAAGTCACAATTACCTTGTTTTATTTTTTATTCAGTGGTGGAAATGGGCATCCATGCTTTACATCACGGTAGCAATCACTAAGTTAGGTGGTCTACATTTATTTTTATAGTCTGTGGAAGGAGCAGGACCATAAAATGTTCTTCCACTCACATCCCTCTGTTCAAGGGCTATGATAGGCTGTGCACGCAGACATGTCATCAGCGCGGTCCATTATGCTATGCAATTGCAGACCGAGCGAGAATGAAAGCTGCTATTATTGTAATATTATGCGCTTTGTACTATGTTTTCTCACCGGTGAATGAGACATGAGGGAATCTGACAGTGTTGCATTCAACCCTCAACCAACGCCATCTCACATCATGTCACTGGTTAGCCTCTGGTCTGCCTGTGCGCGTGGCTTTGGAGAGTGATTATGCAGGAAGGGTGGGGTCTTAAGCTTTCAAAGCTAGCGTGTTATTGCTAGTCTGTCTGAAATCGCCTACCCTACCTTTAAAGTGTACTTTTGGGTTCCACAGATTGAAAAATAAAATAAAAAGAAGGATACATTAGAGCTGTGCGATTAATCGTTAAAAGGCTGTGATCTAGATTCAAACACCCACTCCATCTAATTTCTAAATGACAACATTTGCACGTGTCTATTACTATTATCTGGAAAAGTCTTACCATAACATTCAAATCTGTGTCTGTGCTTCCGCTGACACAGAAAGCAGACAGCAAGCTTGTTTATGTAAGAAACTGCTTCAGAAAAAGTATTTTCAGCTACATAGTATTATTATTGTCTTACAGTCATTCATAGTATCACAGAAATACTGGGATGGACATTTATAGCTCGAATATAAACATTGATGTCTTGCGATCAAAATACAGCAAATCAGCTTTTAGACATAATTGGCGCTTCAAATAATGTTTGTGTTGATTGCATCGTTTCGCCACAAGGTGGCGACACGTGACTGTTAATAAATGCACTTGTCATTGAATCATTCATTCAAAAGATTCGTTCAAAAATGCTGATTCATCCAGTAATGAAACAAGTGAAGTATTTATGAGCGAGTCATTGATTCATTCATTCAAACCACTTTTTCATAATTTTAATATAAAAATTGGTGTATTAAATATATTATATTTAAAATAATTATATTTTATATTAAAATGTTGAATAATTCATTAAAATTAAACACTTTTAAATAGACTGCAGCAAATAATATTTTGTCACATATTAGTTTGTTTAGTTCTGAATCGTGGGCGAATCTTGATCTCTACTTGAGACAAAAAAAAAAAAAATGTGATTCTTAATTTATACAGAATCACGCAGCTCTAGGATACAGGTTCAGAATGACATGAAGATGAACATCCTTAAATATAAGGTTACATCCTTTAAGTAAACAACGACTTTGGGTTACACGACTCTTTAAATTTGTATTATGACATGTCTTCTTGTAACCAAAGATTGTATCATAAAAACAGTCCTTTTGTACATATTCCATATCGCTTACACCTTTCCCCTCACATAAACCATATAAAAAACACTTTAGATGTTTTGCTTTCATTCCCAGAGAGGGCGGCTGTCTCATCAAAAGCTGATAATGACAGCAGTCCTCTGCTGCTGGAGCAATGAGTGTTTGTATGAACAGTCATCCCTCTGAGGTTTAACACCCACACACACACACATCCACGTACCCGAGTCCATAAATCTGTGGGTTTGATTTCCCTTGGTGTTCAAAGAGTAAGAAAAAAAGAAGAAGAAACAAACAAAACTAATGGAAAATATCCTGGTGGATGTGTCTGTGAACTCTGCATATATATTTGGAGATAATCCAGCTTTGTGTTCTGTGGTAAAGCACCGCTCCCCTTCAGTGTCACAGCGACTTACCATTGCAATAACAATTATAACACCATTAGGAACAGAGAATGCACACTAAGACACCACTCTCACCGTATAAACAAGGCGGGTGTAGTTTTGATCCAGCATTGACTTGTGATTTAACATCGGCTAGATGTCAGGCTGTTTAAATATGAGCCAGGCTGCTCAGATTTAGAAACACTATGAGAGGATACTGGGTATTTAAAAAGGATAAAATGTAATTTCTTGAAACACATTTGAAGCCGTTCACTTGACCTCAGAGGAAAATGGAATTGCTCAGAGTTTGGAGTTTGATTTTATCAACTTTGTTTCAAACATTTCTCCTGAAATTCCTAACATAGACAAATTGGCATACAATAAAGAAAAACCACAGTATAGAGCTATACAATTAAAACTGATAGTCCAGAATCTGGATTTGAAAGAATTTTATGAAAAATATTTGAGATAAATCTCTGTTGGAATAATGGAATAATGCCAAACCTAAGCCCAGTTTAAAACATTTTTGAGCCATCTTTCCCAAATAAATCTGTGTCATGAACCCGCCTAAAATATAGCTCCCTCAGACAAACAGCAATCATTAGAAACTTCATTTAAAAGTTTACTTTTCTTTTAAATGCATGTTTGCTCCACATTACACTCCACACAAACAAAGTTAATATTCATTCTGGGCACATCTGCCAAAACAAGCATTCATCTGCACTATGACATGATGATGCTTCTCGCTGTATTGACAGCGAACCACTAGAAAAATGAATTGCTTGGCAAAGGCCACATCAATTTACTGACCCAATTTTCAGGGGACATGAAGACCGAAATCCGCTTATTCTGTCGCTTAAATGACTTTCGGGATCATAACCATTCAAAATAAGCTACCTCATGCTCTGGAGAGATTAAAAGTCCGGTCATAAGTCATGTGATTCATTAGGTCAAAAATAACTGACCGAAAAGGATCGTTCTCGCCTGAGCCTGAACATTCAGTCCATGAAAGATGAGATTACATCATTTGATTCCATCATTAAAATACTACAATAAACTTTCATGTTTATTCTAAAAAAAAAGTGTGCATTCATCCAACCATCCATCTGTTTTATACATAATTTTTATTTATAACAATCATATACCCCAACAAGAATGCTAATGATTTTAAATTCAATTTAGGTTAATTTTATAAAACAAATTACCCATCAAGTAGTATTTTTTATTTTTAAATAATTGACTGGTAGACAGACTAACGTGAAAGAAAATGCAGTTTGTTTTAACAGAAATCCCACTGAACAGAATAAACAAATGTAACACCATTAAACATGAATGAATCTCATAAGTAAACATATTAACATTGACAGTCCTAGATGACAAATGTCTGTGCAAGGACAGTTCCCGGCCCGGCGTTCCCAGAGCATATAAAACAGGATTACAGTATCCAGACAGTTTGAATCAATGTGACCTCTGAATGAATACCATCAGTGAGAAGAGAGTTGAGCAGAGAGAGGATAGAGGGATGTCTGTTGAGCTCACCACATGATCATATCCCACATGTGTCCAGCCTATGAATGAAAGCTCAGGACGCAGATGAGAAAGACTCATGTAAGGCACAAAGCTGTGCTGTAACATCACCCAGAACCCCTTTCTCTGTACAAACCTCCTGCTACGGCACCTGAGAATTCAAGAGAATACAATAATGATATGCAAACACATAAATTGGAGTGGATACGAAATCAAATTTCACCCCATTTACCTTTTGAATGCATTGCTGCTCTTATCAGCAACAATTAGAATTTGAATTTCCTTTATGTTTCAACCTCTTCCCTTCAGTCTGTTACAGAACAGCCAATCGAATCAATCCCCATAGATAAAATAAATTTACGTTCAAGATTTTCACTTGGAAATATGTCTGATTTTGGTTTTTTTTGAGTTTTTAACTTGGGATTATTTTATGTTATTGACTTTTATGACTGTTAAACAAAGGCTACTTTTCTGCAAGTGTCACACACTCACAGACATAGTCTATTATAAGGGATAATCATGTATATTTTATAATTGCATCATATTAACGCCATGTGTTTCTGTATGTACATACACAATCCTGCACATTATCAATAAAACAGCTCAGTGAATCTCTCCAGCGACATGCAAATCACTGAATGCATTATAACCAAAAAGCAAGAATCATAAAATATTAGTCGGATCAATTATTTTTTATAACTGAAAAATAATAAATAATTACAGCAATGATAATCTGTTTATCTGTAGTCAAATGTGTTTTAGTAGAGCTTTACCGATATGGAATGGCGCAGGCAGTGAGAACATGACAGAGTTTCTATTTTTAAAAAGAAACACAAACATTACTCAGACATCAATCAACGTATGCCAATACCACAATGCACCACAGCTGAGTAAGACAGTAGGTGGAGAAAAAGAGAGAAAGGGGGGGAAAAGCTTTCAGATTTTTAGTTGCTTGTGAATATTTCAGATTTTTTGCTGCTTTAGGTTAATTTAAAAATAATAATAATAAATTATAGAAGTTGTTGTGCTTCAAAGACTGTTGGAGCTATTATTATATTGTATGTTATATTATAAAAGAGAGAGAGAGAAAGAGAGAGAGAAAAATATATGGTCAAAGAGCAACCATCCAAAAATGCACTAGCAACCGAATAGCTTATGAATTATATATAACATATGATATGAATGATATATAATATAAATATGAATGATAATAACTCATAATAATATTTTATATGTAACTACACACACACAATTTGAAATATATCATTTTAAAAAATCTTGCAATACGGTGCTTATATGATCTTGAAATAGTACTATTTTAGGATGCATCCCTTATTTAATTTATCATCGCTGCATACTTCCACACAAATTCCATATTTCCCACAGTTTCTGTTCCATACTGAAAGTCAATGGACATGTGGATGGACTCCAGTTGAAACTATGCCCATTCATTTAGCTCTGACTCAATAACTCGCTAGCTTTTTTCCACACATTTGAGTCTGCCTTCTGTGCTGGCTTTTTTTTTTTTTTTTTTTTTGGTCTGTGCTGGAGCAACATTAGCTAAGAGGGAACATTGACCATGACGGTTACCACACAAATACACACACCATAATCATTTGCACTAATGCTCAGGTGAAGTAAAGGACAGGTCTGGTTATAGGGGAAGCATTATTATGGAAGCAGATTAGACTCAATAATAATTCACGTAAAAGACACGATGCACACATGCGTATCCCATTTCACATGCATGAAACCCAATTGACGTGCACACACACAAAAAAAAAAAAAAAAAAAAAAAAAAAATGTATATATATATATATATATATATATATATATATATATATTCACAAAAACCAATTCATGTGCACAAAATAAGAATAAATATTCATAAAATACTTTTCACAAATGCAATACCCAATTTACAGATGTACAACTGTGTACAAAAATGTTGAATGTTTAAAATTCAAGAGTTCATCATGGACTGTGAATGTGTTAATAGCTTTGGATTTGTATGTGTGTGTGTTTTTGAGACTTTCCTGGCAGCGAATTCCTCCCATGCGGGACACACGTACTCTTTAACCAATCAGATTTGAGCCTGTCGATCAAACAATTATACCACCCTGTGGGTGTGCCTACCTGGATGTTACGTCATCAGCATGAGACCACGGTTCAAGTCATGGCAGAGGTTTGTGCTGTTAATCTTTTCATTTCAGTTAACTAGCCTTGTAAAGGTGTATTGTTTTATCTTTGCATGCTAACTTAAAACTAACTTAACACTCTTAACGTGACCAGCAGCTGCTGTTTAGTCCAGAGTGCGTTATGATTTAATATTGATTGATTCTTATGTTTATTTAATAAATAATCAATATTCAAGTGGATACCATACTACATTAAGATATCAATTCATAAAATAAGGTTTTGACTCATGGGAAATGTCGTAAATAATTAGAAGATTATGAAAATATATTTTTTTGGAAAATTTTTAAGTAGTCTCTTGTGTTTTCGTTTATTGAGGACATGAAAGAGCTGTCACAGCAGAGCTTGTCTTGTGTATAAAGTCTTGCGATGACACGCATTCAGCTGATGATGATGTATGTAATAACATGCGCACATTGGAAACCATGTACATTTCATTTTAGTTTGTTTATGCTGCAAATACTATTTATTTCAGAATTGTGAGGCTGATGATGTACAAATTGCAGAGACAACCCGTGACCCTGCTGTTCCTAATTTAACCCCTTAAGTTATGAGGTGATGGGAATTCTAGAAGTTTAATTTGGAACTGTAACTCTTTCAAAACAGTCATGTTGCAACCCATCCATTTTGACAGTTTCAACAGATTTTTTTTTTTTTTTTCATGCATTATTACTACATTTCTTTTAGAATGGTACCCCATGACTTTGTACATGTTAAGGCGTAAAGCTTTGTTATGCATTGTTAAAATTTCTTGTTATTGTTCTTGTCTTATGTCAGAATTAAAACATTCAAAACAAGTCAGTTGTTACAGTTGCTGTATAAGATTTATTAAAGTTTATTTAAGTTTTCTGAATATTTTGGGAATGAAATGTCCATGAAACGACCTGACCATGATTAATTGTAATATGCCTGTAACATGAAATATGAATTGACAATTATGAGGGAGTACAAATGCAGCACAGCTACAGCTGAGATTGGCTCGATACTGGTTTAACACTGTGCTAGAAGTTTTTCAGTCAAAGTATATTCAAACCTCATTTACACTGCCAGTATAGTGTCCCATTTAGAGTCTTAAGTATTCTTTTAAAGTAAATTTCATGGCTGAATGATAAATGCATGTAATACATTATGTAAAAAGTTAATTAATTAAATGTTTTAGATCCAGTCTTCACTATCTCTCTCTCTCTCTGTGTCAGGACGTGCCAGATTTTGGTGTGATATTCAATGCAGTTAACACCTTGGCTTGTTAACACATACTTTTTACAAGATACACAGATACAGAAAGAGCAGGAAGCATAAGATAAAGTGATAAAATAACTGAAAAAAAGTTTACTGAAGAATCTTTGCTGCATTACTTTTTATGATCAGTCTGTCTTTGTCTGACCAGGATACAATACAAATGTATAGAAATCATGTTTATATCACGTTTATAATGGGTTTTATGTTTATGTCTCATCACTCTGGCCGGACAGGGCATCAAAATATGTTAAGAGGCGTAACATTTTCGTCACACGCTTGAGGCATTCGGCCAATCACAACGCGCTGGATAGCTGGTCAGTCACACCACACCTCGCTTTTCAGAGAGATGAGCCTTGTAAAAATTGATGCGTTTCAGTAGGCGGGGCATAGAGGAGAAACAATAATGTACAGTCTGTGGAAAATATGCATTGGCCACCCAGTGGAACAAAACCAGGACAGTGAGCTGAATACTTTCTTCCTTTTGGCCAATGTACGGGACAGTGAGGCTAACACAAGACAGCTGCACTTTTGGCAACACCATCTGTTTTCATAGTAGCTGCTGGCTTACACTGGTCACGTTAACGAGTGTGTCAGAATGACTGATTTTATTTCCAAGTTTTAAGCATGCAAAGATAAAACAATACACCTTTACAAGGCTAGTTATCTAAAATGAAACGATTAACAGCACAAACCTCTGCCATGACTTGAATCGTGTTCTCATGCTGATGACATAACATCCAGGTAGGCACGCCCACAGCGGGATATGATTGGTCGATCGACAGGCTCAAATCTGATTGGCTAAAGAGTATGAACGTCCCGTGGGGGAGAAGTTCACTGCCAGGAAAGTCTCAAAAATACACACGCACAAATCCAAGGCGATTCACACATTCGCAGTCCATGATGAACTCGTAAATTATAAATATTCAAAATTTTTGTATACAGCTGTACATCTGTGAATTGGGTTTTGTATGTGTAAAACGTATTTTATGAATGTATATTCTTATTTTGTGCACGTGAATTGTTTTTTGTGAATATATATATATATATATATATATATATATATATATATATATATATATATATATACACACACACAATACACACACACATTCACACATTCACATGCAGCCACGAAGAACATGACTTTGCCAGTGTTTGTGTATGTCCCCTATATGTTGACCTTGTATATTAATAAGAAAGGGTATTAAAAAAACAAACAAACAAACAAAAAAAAACAATGTGAAACTATTTTTGAAAAAGACTGCTTTGGTAGTGCTATGGCATAGTGACAGTAAACATACAATGTTACTTTGATATCACGACGGTAATGAATGATTCATAGATTATTTACATTTTGCATTTTTTTTTTTTTAAATAGCACATCATTATTACCATAGTACATGTTTTAACAAAAGGGACCCTAACACTTTAAGTGCTTCTGTTGCCTACACTGTTGTGTTGAGCGAAAAAAGGTGTTTACCTGGAAGTCGTTCACAAGCTTCAAGCGCAGGCTATGAACTCATAAAAAACACCGCTTTCAGGACAAGATGCATTTTCGGGTTTGGTGGTTTCGATGTAAGTAAATATCCAGTTTATCTTGCGGTCTCATTCGTGCTCTCTGTTAATAAGTAAAACGCGTTTTGTAACGCTTTTAACTTTCTACTGCCCAATGAGAAACAGCTCCAAACAATCCAATGCGTGAGTAAGCAGTCCAAATGATTCAAACTGAATCGCGAACTGATTCAGAACGTTTGCGAACCCGATTCATTGAGAGAGGGGTAAAAAAAAAAAAAAAAAAAAAAAAAAAAAAACTCACAACTCTATATATATAGTTTTATTTTCAGATATGATATGTGAAACAAAACATATAGCCTGTTGTATACATAACATTACAAGCACAAAAGACCGAATCTTTTCGTGAATCGCGCATCGCTAGTTCTGATTCTATACAGACAATACTATGATGGCGTCAGGGAAAATGTTCATATGGCTTTGCAGTTTAGAAGCAGAAGCTCTGACTGTTCATACGAATCATGTCTAAATAAGCCAATTCTGTCTGTTAAGCCAAAATTAGGGTTCATTGGGGTCTACTTAATGCCATGCCATGAGACCCACTTGCAATGTATAGACAAAGGTGGAAAATGAATTCTCAGAAAAGTCCGGATTGTTGTGGCGGGCCAAGAATAACCACTCGGTGGGCTGGATTTGGCCTGCAGGCCAGACTATCACTGCATTGTTGTTCCTCTCTATCTTCTGCTCACACACAAAACCTGCATCTGTGTCCCTGAGGCCATTTTTTTTTTCAACAATGCAGTGGAAATCCCTCGCAATGTTTGAGAATACTGACAATGGACATTTTCTTGTTTGAGCAGTCATTACACATATGTGGCTGTGTTATTTAGAAACTGAAGCTCCCCTGATTGTTCATGAGAACTGTGTCTAAATAAGCCAATTCAGCTTCATATTAGTTCAGAATTAGGGGTCATTCAGGTTTGATTAGCAGTGCAATTTATTTGGTCTGTGAAGATGATTACAGTCAATGGCCTTACTGCTGATGTGTTTCTGAGGGAGTACTGTTTTCCACTTTGTCTTTTTCTTATTTGTCTGTGCTTCTCCCAACTAGTGCAGATACAGAGAGAAAGTTTACAACTTGTTTTACCATGTTTACCCTCTGCAACAAGAATAAGACCCTAAAAAGTATTCAAATTAAGCATCTAACTTCTCCAGTATTGTATTATCCAGTTACATACTGTATGTTCAAGTCATTTCATCAAAATGTTTCCTTTTGGGGAGACATATAGCATCCAATTTACAATTTTCACCTGATGGGTGATACAATGGGCAACACAAATGCAATACACTTGCATTGAATAAAGCAGCCAGTAAGTAACCATCTAGCAACCATTCAGAACGCCTTCACCATTCAAACCACCCTAGCAACTGCACGCCAACATGCTAAAAAACATTTAGGACAATTTAGCAGCCATAAAGGAATGAGTTTATCATAGGGATTTGGAGGTAGGCTTTTTAGACTTAAATTACTAAATAACCACCTAGAAACCATTCAGAACACCCTAGCAACCAAACAGCAATGCATTCACAAGCACCCACAACACCCTACTGTCTCGGCGGTTTGCACAGGTTTTGCACCACTCACATTTATGTATTTATTTATTTATTTTATTTTTTAGAAAATGCAAAAATGCAGTTTAGGATTGAAAATGTGTCATTTCCTCTTCTGAGTGTTTTCCCGAGTAGAAGAGTGGATTTTTTTTTTTTTTTTTTTTTACCTTGTATACCACAGTATGTCAATATGGAAGTGCAACTGTCAGTCTAACAGGAATCAGAACAGTCTGTCTATGTGGCACCAGTCAAGTATTTTCAGTGTCTTCTTCACCGGTTTTTTTATTTTTTTTTTTTTTAACAGGAATCAGAACCTTATATTAGAGTTTTACACTAGAGTTTTAAAAATATTGGAACCAACAAAGGCTGGATAATTTTACAGACTAACCAAAAAAACAATCTTGATTTCAAACAAAAGCTCTTTGAAACAAACATTTAAAAAGTGAATTATCTCGCTCTCGAGGATTTGAAAGACAATTAAAAGTTTGTATTGCTTTCCACAGCCGTTTAATAATGCATGCTATAAATACATGCCAAATACATTTAAGATGAACAGGCGCTTATGAGAAACGTGTGTTTTGCACCTGCTTCAAATGAAGGTCTTTTTTTAAGGTTGAAAAGGGAACAATGTCACAATATCACCTTTAAAGACACTGACGGTGAGATAATTGAAAGGAATATAAGTGAATTAAGGGATCATACTGTGCTACATAATGAGGCAGGAACAAAGAAAGCGCAGATTGTTGAAACTCATGAGCGCACAGACACAGACAGACACGCAGCTGGTCATGGAAGCAAAGCGGTTTTGTTATAAGAGGGCTGTGGTCCGCAGCAGACAGCAGGGCCCTTCGATTAGCTTGCTCACTAATGACACTAACACACCTGAGTCCTCAATGTCCCTTTTCCCCCTAAAGAGAAACACACTGATAAACACACAGGACACTGTCAACCCAATACAGACACTCATCTTCTATCCCGTTTGAACTCACACTTAAAGGGACAGAGAATAAAGAGGACCACATACTGTAAATGAGAAAGCATTAATAAACTGAGAAAGAGTTATCTTAGGGACAGGGGTCTTAAAAAGAGATGTATATGATTGTCTTCAACTACAGTAGGTATTATATAAATATAATGTATTAAGTAAAATAACATTTAACAATAGAGATACTGATAGAGGACACTGACAGTCCGTTTGTGACGCTATATTATCTTTCAAACACAAAATTAAAAACATTAATTATAACATATCTGTTATAACAAATATTGTTAATTATTGTATCATTAAAAATAACAAAACAGACCAATAAGAATACATAACTAATATTATATTGTTTTGTGTCAAAAGTATACAGTATATAAATATAAAATCAGTGTTAAAACAAATGATCTAATTTATTTTATTTATATAATATATTTTTTTTTTTTTAAAAATTTTTTTTTTTTTTTTAATCATGCTTTATAGTCACTTTGAAGAATCACATCTGTTAATGTTCTTTATTTTTGTGATTTCTGGGTTAAAATTAAGCCTGTCAAGTCTCAATAATTAAATATGTTTATATATTAATATATACATCATATCGCACAGCCCTAATAATCTTTTAGAGAGCAGATTGTGTAGGGCTTGTTAACCAGACTCGCTGCATTGCAAAAGCATTCAAACTCTGCCACTGTGTTGTAGTCACTGCTCCCCAATGAGTCTCACTTGTCACTCAATGGATATTCAAAATCCGTGAAGGAACAAATTCATGGAAAACCCTATAACTGTGCTTTTTAACACAGTGTTGTGACAAGATAACAAGGCCAGCTATCTGTGCAGCAATTCTGAGAAGAAGTGGCACGCCAAGCTGTTCACAAGGGCAAGGAAAAACTTTATCTGCGCACAACTAAGCTTTTTATTATTATTATTTATTGAACATTTTACAGTTTCCAGACATCCATCAATAGTAATATCTTAATTCACAAAACATCAAAACATTTGAGCTGGTGGTGCAGCTCAAACCTGATGGGCTACATGCTACAGATAGAAGAATATAAAATGTTAATATGACACAAATGTCATGCTTAATTCATTGTGTTACTTGCTGATTCTAATTAAATTTACTAGCAATTTCTGAATGGGTTTGTTTCAGTTTATGCAATTTCCAAGAGACAGTGGATTTGCATTGCAAAAAATAAAAAAAAAATAAAAATAAAAACCTTCACCAATTTAATGCTTTAACAATAAACACTACCAAGAATGACTTTTTCCAAAGTTTGCAACACTGATTCATCTAATGAGTTTTCTTTAAGGGACTTGCATGCAGTTAGACAGGATATGCTTGAGTATTCTGCTTTCTTACTTCAAGGATTTGAAGCTTCAGATTAACAGCACGGTTCTTTAACTCTGCACTAACTACCACTTGTTGCCTCAATGGTCACATAAACATGCATGATGATTTGTTGTAGTGAGTTTGTGTATAATATTGAAAACGTCTATCGAGTTGTTCATTGGTTCACTGAAAATGAAACTCCATTCCAATGGTGTTTTGTCTGTGCAAAATAGAGAGACATAATGAGAAAGAGATTGGGACCTTCGAAGACAGAAACAAAAGAGGTGTATTTGCTCTATCCTGCAGTGAGCATCTGTGCCTAATGGAGTCACTTAGTGGTCACTCATTCTCGAGGTCGATTTGTCAATCTGAGTGAAAGGGAATTGAGCTCGCTGATAGCTGACTTTTAAAAGACTCTCCAGTCAGAATAATTGTTTCTGTGCATACAATGGCACAGCAGTCGGGACGACATCTCATAGCATGACTCATCCCTTGTTTTTTCTTCCCGGAAGGGAAAGCAACTACCGATCACAACACCTCCATATTTTACAATCTAAACTCTCTGGGAGAGGCAGCTTGTGATGACTTAAGGTGCCAAAAAAATCTAAACTACTACTTATTCTTCTTTATTCCAGTCATGTTAATGAGTGTAAGTGTTGGTAAGTTGTGATAAATGATCAACATACTCTCAATAAGGAAACTCTTGTGATTTTTATACTACACTACCACAATGTCACTTTACATCAAGTTTCAGAGGATTTCCCAAGTTTTTTAGATTTTTACTTTACCCAAGGCTAAACATTTATAGTCAAAATTATATCATCATTTACTCATTCTAATTCGCAAACCTGTATTCTGTCTTCTGTGGAAAACAAACTAAGCCTGATTCATATTTCTTTCCAAAGCTCTTGCTCTTAAAATGACAGAAGAACAACGCAAGTACCATAAAACCAGCCCACATGGCTTGTGAATTATATTTCAAGACAGAAGCCATACGATACCTTTGTGTGAAGAAGAGACTGAAATGTAATCATCTCCTCCACTACTGCACTCCAATGTTTTACTCAACATTGCAATGCCACAAGATGCATTGCAAGATGTTTGACATCAATTGCCAAATGCAATTAGCTCTAGTGTGTTTTGTAACTGATTGCAGGGTTCTGAGTTAGAATATATCTTTTTAGATTCAATTTTAGAGACACGGCAGAAGATTTTCAGCAGATAATAACTTAGATTCCCTCTCTGTTTCTCAAACAAAGCTATCATGTGGTTTCAAAAGACTTGGAACATAGCACATGATTCTATACTTTTATGGCATATGTTTTGTAATTATTGTAAATGTACATGCATGTTACATCTGTGCCCAAACATTTGAACAGTATAATCTGTTGCATATCACAATTAGCTGGTGTGTTTTCATAATGACTGCAAAGCATTTCTTCTGTCACTGAATTCTCTTAAAGTGAATAGCTTCCCATGACAGCTTTGTTAGTTATTTGCATGCAGTGTTTTAGCTCCCAGTTCACACCCCAAATTGTGTTGTAAATGTTGTTTGCACAGTGCAGTCTTGCTAAGTTATGGCATATTTTACTAGTTCTTAACAGCTCGACCACAGTGATCCAGGGAACCCAATCGCCTCTTTAAAATGCCCAAAGTGTTTTTGACTACACCACAACTCTAAATATATGCTCGGTAACCACTGCTTGATAAATTACTGTTGCCATAATGAAAACAAATGTGCAAAAACAATATATTTTTAATTCATGTATTTATCTCCTGCTTTCTGCAGACAGTAATAATGCAAACTGCACATGGCAAATAGCCCTACGTCCTGTGTAGCAAGTTGACATGTTTTTTGCAATGCAATCAAAGACAATGACTTTATTTTAAATACTTGTGGTGGTGTTTAAGCATATTTAGGGCCTGGTTAAACTGGATTGTGGGTGATTAGTGAATAATACGGTGCTGCATTACTGTGCATTGTGTGAATTTGCAGCCAGCCACTTGATTTTCAACCCTGATCACTTGATTTATCTCAATATTGTCTAGGAACTGCAATGGCTTGCTTTGCAATTTTGTGTGGACCAAGCAATTTCAGTGGTGGTCATGATACCCTTGTGCAATTTTCTGTCAGACAGCATCAGATATTTGAGAGAAAGGAACTCACAGGATTCTCTGAACTCTACTGATGAACTGTTGATTGAGACAGACACAAGGACGGATTGGTTGAAAGGCAGGTTTAGACAAGTCCATGTACAATGCAAACAAAGACAATGACTTAATTTTAAATACTCACAGTGCAGTTTAAGCACATTTAAGGCCTGTTTAATCTGGATTGTGAGTGATTAGTGAAAAATGACATGCTGAATTATTGTGCATTTGGGTGAATTTGCCTCCATACACTTGATTTTTAACCCTGATCATTTGATTTATCTCCACATTGTCTAGGAAATCCAGTGCCTCAAAGTTCCTCTGCGAACAGAAATGTACAGATAATTTCATATTCATAGAGCGATTTCAATGGTGGGCATGATAACCTCATGCAGTTTTCTGTCAGACAGCATCAGGTATGTGAAAAACTCGCAGGACTCTCTGAACTCAACAGGTCCAGAAATCTAAAAATGTTGAGTGAGACAGACACAAAGACAAGTTTAGATGTAAAACCTCTCATAGGGCACCCACGGGACTATGTAGAGCTTCGTTCAGCTACACAAGGCGAGATAAAAGAGCAGATATATGGAAATCCCTAGAGTCAGCATAGCAATGGTCTACAACCAAAAGCACAAGTACACTTAAGCAAAAGGGTTGACGGTTCATCTTTACCTTCTCCCTCCTCAGCATGTGTTTTATATTTGTGTATGTGTGTGTGTGTTTTCTGAGAGGATTATCTTCATGCCCCACTGAGGGTTACACACCATCTGGACGGGAGGTGACCCTGAGTGTGGATGGGGCATGTCTGGAGCTGTTAGGACATTGACGGTATGTGTGTGCGTCCTCCAGTCCAACACTCCTGTCCAATAATGTTACAATTCGATGGAAGCAGACTGAATGTAGTTCCCCACACATCTGAACTAAGCAGTCTGGGGATTTAATCATTCAGGGAGATGGGAAGACGCTATGCGGGATCGTTTAGCCCGGCTGTCTCCTTCTCACTCTATTCATGTCCATATGTTTGGACGCTGCTCTGTCACAGCTGTACACCTGCTTAATTAATCTCTGATCACTCCCTGTTCCAGCAGAGGGGGAGCTGTCCCAATGAATCACTACGAACAACTGCTTCCTTAACGCTATCACTCTGATTATCAGCAACGACTCGCTCGGTTAGATCAGAGATCGCTTAAGGCAAATAAAAACACTTGAAAATGAAAATTATCAAGAGATCCGAGAAAGTTCATTTGAAGTTCTGTAGAATATTCCTGTCAGGCATTAAGTTGTAATGAGGTAATTATAATTAGCTCGTTCACAATGATTACTGAAAGTGCCACAACAAAACAGGCACCATTTAGACCTGGTATTAACATTATTCTCAGGTGTTCACAAGAAATGCAGGTGTAAATGGTGTCTGAAAAGAGGTGATCTGAAGTCTCTTGGACCTCTTGATAATTTGGGGTGTTTTTGTTGGATTTTGGATCTGGAAATGTTTCCCTGACATTACCTACAGTATCAAACAGTAAAACAGATCATGTAAGCAGTTAAGGCATGCAAGTTTTTTTTTTTTTTTCTGACCTTTTGTGACTTTTATCTAAAGGAGAAAGGATCTAGATATGCATAAAAAAAAAAAAAAAAAAAAAAAAAACTGGAACAGAAAAGGCTACAAACCAAACTTTAAGTTGCCTGTGACAAGACAAATACAATGAAAAACAAGAAACAAATGTTTTCCTTATTAATATACTGTTAAATGCATCAGTTTTAGACATTACATGAGTTTTTAACATTAAAAAAGTTAATAAAATATATGTGGTCCAGTCCAGAATATGGTGGAGGACAGTGATAAAAACCATGTTCTTACCATCCTAAAGGACAACCCATTGAAAACTCCAGGCATCTATGATGTCATTGCTTTTTTTTCTGCACAAAAACTGAACAAGGTTATGAAAGGAAGAATAAGACATCATGTCAGACATGCTGAAAAAAAAAGCATTTTAAATTCAAAGAGAAGTTTACAGATCTTCGCTTATTTTCTTTCTGACCATGAAAATTTAAAAAGTTGGTTTACTTCAGCTCCAAAAAAGAACCTTGTAGGTACACTTTAAGAAAAATATTATTCCGTGTTGCATTCAAGAAACGTAGGTCTGGTTATTTGTGATGCAGGAGAAATGTGAACGGAGGAGTTAACCTTTTGTATGAGTGATGGCAGTCAAGGCACATCTTTAAAGGTTACATATCACCATCTATATTTGCCTGTCACTTTATGAGCATAGGAGTTGGAACTGAGTGTAAAAGACTCCAGCCAAAATTCATACATTCAGCCATCATGCCAACTAGTTTCTGATAGCGGCACTGCACCAAATTATGAAGGGGAAAGTAAAATTTCAGACTTTTCAGTAAAAATATTATGCATATAATTTTTGGAAAAGGTTCAAATTAGAAAAACAGAATAATTTCCCCTAGTGGTCTCAGCACCCCACTGTATAATATTTTTGCGTATGAATGCTTCCCACATCCATCAATGTACTGACTCTGCTGAGCAGCAGGAATCCCTCAAAAATAGGTCAGCATTAATGAAGACCTGCCATTTCTGAAGAGTAATGGTTTAAATATTCGCAGAGACACATAAATAAATAAATAAATAAATAAACACACAAACAACATGATTAGCATGTAAGGGGGTGGGGGAAGGGGGTTTATCACATTTGGAAATCACTTCAGTTCTGTTGTTTGTGAACTAATGATACCCATTGTCGTTGTAGTAGGGAAAGATTCAATTTCAGCTCCTTTTTAATTCATGATCTAAATCGGATATTGAATGGGATTGACAGGAAGATGAATTTACAGGGGCATTTCATTAAACCAACATAACTTTCATGACAGGACATCATTATTTGACTAATTATGCCTGTTTATATGCACAACAATTTCTCAAAACTTTCCCTAAATAGACATTTCTATGAACATAATTTGCTAAATTGAGTTTTACACTGTCAGAACAATTAACTCAGCCACCAATATTGTTCAATTATACTTTGGCTATAAATTACACAATGCAGTTTTCTGCAAGATATATTCAGATAGCATTATAAAATATATTAAAATCATTCCCACACAAGCTCGCTGGCCACTATATTTACCTGCACACAAAAACAAAATGATACACAGAGAGAGACCAACAAACCAGACTAACACAGGACATCTGCAAGTGCATTAGTTTGGAAGAGACACGTTTCCCGTGAGAACGGGATGATTAGCATATCCCTGCGATGACCGCACCGATCGCTGCTTCTCTGCGGGACTGACGGGAGGGAGAGAGGGAGGGGTCGTTGGTTTTGAGGGGGATGGTTTAGATTGGGGATGGTGGGGGCCTGACAGGGGTCGCACTCTCCCCAATCACGCGCGCCACGAGCCAGCAAACCAGTCAGCAAAGCGTTCCCTCATTCCGCTCACTCTTTTTCTCTCTGACCACTGTCTCTCTCTCTCTCTCTCTCTCTCTCTCTCTCTCACACACACATACTGTTCATTCTAAACCGCAGGGACATACACTTCGGCACTCTCTTTCGCGCGCGCGCTCTCTCTCGTGCGCGTTCGCTCACCACTCTTTTTTTTCCGTTCCTCACTAGCGGCACGCGCATTTGTCTCCGCTTCTGTACTGTACAGGATGAACAAGAACGGTAGACTCCTGAGAGAGTGTAGATGAGAAAACAAGGAACTAAAACAACGAAGGCAAGGTGAAACGAAGAGGGGGGGGAGGTTGTTGGGAGATGATGGAGGAGGGTTTTTTGTGAATTTTTTGTTTTTTTGTTTTTTAGAGTCTGTGTATATATTTTTATTGTTGTGGAAGGACTCAGTTAAGGTAGGACGTTTTCTGTGCTCAAATCCCTTGAATCTGTATGTGTTTTGCTGTTGTGGACTTTCTTACCAGGGCAGTAATGAAGAGTAAGGGAGCGTGGAGAAAAAACAGAGAGCTCATAACTCTTGGTGTAAGTGTTGGGTTCCTCTTAAGCTCCAGCTAAATCACTGACCTGTCACAGCATCTTCAGTTATGAGCGCTTATCCCCAATCGTATAGCCATGTAAGCTGCAATACTTTCAGTGCTAAGACTCGGGAAGGAAACAAGCCCATGATTAATCCTTGCACCCTTTAGAACTTACAGTTTTTGCCCTCGTTTTTTTTGGAAAGATGTGAGAGCTTTACTGTGGAGGCTGAGCTGAGGGAAGGTTGTTTTGCTGCCTGACTCTTCAGAGCGAGATGAAAACTGGCTTGATGCTGGCAGAGATTGGAGTGGAAGTCCTGATTGCAACCCACCAGTGCAAACACTCATACCTGAAGTGTGTGTGAGCCTCAATTATGAGTGTGAGCCAACATTTACACATAAAAGCAGGTGCGTGCTTCGCTTCTCACTGCCACAAAGTAGTGAATCACAGGTTTTTAAAAAAATGAGCTGCTACCGAGAGACATTTGGGCTACATCAAGGACTTGCTTCAAGTGCTTTTGAGGACTCGAAAAGACAGAAAAATTACTAGCAACACTGGATATCTCAAGTGGCTCTAAAATGCAGTGTTTCCCTGGCACTTTGTTCCCAGATGAAACAGCAGTGCAATGAACAGTTTTGGCATGTTGTGAAATATGAAAGAGAACAAGACTTAATCCGCATAATGCTCTTGTTAAGTCTTGTTTCTCACACATCATTGTCATACTATTAATAGAGATATTCATGTACCAAGCGCCGGGGTCCGGTGTTTATGTACATGTTAATTTAATCTCACAGAGATTATGGAATTTGTGACATGCGAGAGGGATTAGACCTCAAGCAGTTTCTGTGTTGTCGAGGTATATGAGTCCAAAAAAAAAAAAAGGAAAGCAAAAGTGCAGTCTACTGTATTCCTGTGTTTCTAGTAAGGCAGATGTGCCTTGCCTTTCTGGATAAACAAATGCAATAATTTTGTGATAGCTGATAATGCACAGTTTACCTTTTATAATACCCTGACAACAACATATAAATATTATTCTTCTCGATTTACTCCTGAAAAAAAAAATATATATATATATAAAAAATTTTCTTCCATTTATTTATAGCTAGTAATAATAAAAGTTGTTATTATTTTGTTTTGTTATTGTTTTTTTTGATTTTTTACACAAAATATTTTTAGTTACCTGTTCATCAAATGTAAGCAAATTTGTAAAATTAACCAAGTGAATTCTGTTATGCAAAAGCCAGATGTTCTTGCTTTCAATGAAGCACAGGATCCTCTTTGGAACATTTGAAATAATACTGGAGAACATTGATCATCAGGTTTTACTCTTGTTGAGTTCATGAAGATGTTTATAAAATGTTCCAGTTAAAGTCAGATTGTTATGCTGATAATATAATTTGTAAGGAAAAAGCTTGTATTAGATGACCAAAAATGCAAAACAGAGTAGTTTTCGCAAGTGGTCTTAGAATTTGGACCCCATTGTACAAGTTGTTGCACCAATGAAACCCCTTATGGGACTTGCACTGTTCCAACATCATATTACCTTGTGGGAAACACTACAGAATTTCATTTTGCACCGAGATGCAAAATAAACATCAGCTGTAGATTTAATATATAGATCAAACCCATAATTCATGTTAGAAATCTGTTTGGAAAGCACTTCATGAGTGTCAGAATTACTCATTATTATGGCAAGTGTAACCAAATGTAGAATCACACTGGCATTGAGATTTCCCCTCAAAGACAACATATCTATAATTTTCATTGGTTGTTTGTACAACCGTATTGTGGCAGCTTTTATTTGTGTGTGTGTGTGTCAGGGGCGGTGTGTGGCATAATCCCTTCTGAATAGTAAAATTCTGCATCAGCATTCCTAGAATAAACCACAAAGTAGAAAACGGCATTAAAAATAATAGGAGGTGAGCTGTGACATCCACTTAAATTCATCCAGACTCCATCTCTAGCTGTCATAAATGAGAGGACGTGATGTGCTAGGAATATGACACAATATCGGCCCATCTCAAACTGTATTATCCACCTATTTTCATTTGATCTGTTGCGGCATTGCAAACATCCCACAGTAAAAAAAAAAAAAGCTGATCTCGTCCATCTGTTAAAGGTTGCACGGATTTGTGGGACACTCTAGGACAAAAAAAAAAAAAAAAAAGAAAGTTGAATGCATAACAGTCAGTGGACGGAATTTAACTCACAGATGATGCCGAAATGCATCCTATCTCTTCCCAGGATCAAGCCAGCCTTTACAAAGATGAGGAACAGCGGGCTTCAATCAGTGTCTGAAATCAGTAGGCAGGGACAATCCAAAGATCCCTCCTGAACTTACTTTAGAAACCCAGAGCTGGCAGGTCTTGGTTTGCTTTTTTGCTCAAGATCAGAGCAGACAGTAGAAGAAGCAGAGCTCCTAGTGATCTGAGCTACTGGTGAAAACACAACCATGTCCCAACAAGAGTCCAATTTCCCAGAGTGAGATATAGCAGATGCGCTAGCATTGGGTTTAATGAGGAATCCTCTTTTGACCAGTTGGTAACACAAGAGACAGACAGATCCGAGAGAGACGATCAGCACAGAGGGAGTGAGACAGCTCTGAGGGAGAGACGGCTTTGAGGGTGAGCTAAATGAGGTCTAATCAGCTCAAAACAGATGGGAACCCTGAGAAGGAGGGGATCGAGAACGCAAGATTTGACATGTCCCTATGTCCCTCTCATCAGAATTCAATTGGAATTGAGAGGGAGTGATGACATGAAGTGGCAAGGGTCCAGGGACATGAACACAAGGGTCAATAACAGCTGGACACACTGATATATTTGAGTGTGTGTGTGTGTGTGTGTGTACTATAGACTCAAACGTCCAGATTAACCTTGAACCCCTTTACCATTCCCATAAAACCCCCAGCCTATCCATCTCCATAAAACAACCAAATGAAACGCCATATCATGGACCAAAGGTTTTACGTGCTCTTTTGAAATAAAATAATCCAATGCACTATGTAGACACTCTGTTCCCAGTCCAACTAGACCATTATGGAAATAAGATGAAAAAATGGGTCATTCAGAAAGCACATATACACATACGACAGCCCGTATAAATATAACACCTATTTGCAGGTAAGCAACTCGTCTATTATTCCCAAACACAAGAAACATTCCAGCTGATACATTGTCAGAAAAAAATAAATAAATAAATTGTATCTAGAAGAAATACATTTGTACCTTAGGGTACCTTCAGTTAGTAACATGAGTGTAGATATAAAGGTATATATGCGTTAAAGGATCACTTTTTGTACATGTATTTTTCTGAAGTCCATTAGATTTTGTTCTTCTGTGGCTCTCCGTGTTCTTCTGAAGGATCCTAATGTTAGCGATGAGCAATTGAAAGACCAGGAATTGTCGTAATAAGGTAAAACTACTTCGAAATTAAGTACATGGATGAAATCCCTATTATACATATTCGCTATCCTCCTGAAAATTGAAAATAAATAAATAAATAAATAATACTAAAATAAAAATGTTTAAAGTTAATGTTGAGTTAAAATTAGATTAAATTATAAATCAAACAAGTATCATCTGATTTGGCAGATTCTCTCATTTAAAACGATGTTTACTAAACAAATTTTATCTACATTTTTTTATATATATTTCTGCATGCATTGGTTTGTGTTTGGTTTCAGTCCGATTTTTATTTTTTTAAGAAATTAATACTATTATTCAGCAAGGACCAATTAAATTGACAAAAAGAGACAGTAATGATTTTGCACTGTTATTATATTCCAAACAAATGCTGTCCTTTTTAAATTCTTTAAAAATGTATCATGCTTCTTAAGCAACAAATCAGTATATTAGAATGATTTCAGAACTTGCAATTGCAATAATATTTGCAATAATATTTCACAGTATTACTGTTTTTACTGTAGTTTTGAATAAATGCAGGCTTGGTGCGTTTAAGAGACTTCTTTTAGAAACATCATTAAAAATCTCACCAGCCATACATTTTTGTATCCATCAGATATATTAGAATACACCGCAAACCCACAACTTGTAATTGCAGTTACTCATTTCACTTTCAAAAAGGGCATTTGTGTACTATAGAAATACTAATGAAACATTAGCTAAAATATGTAGTGTTTATTAATTCTAAAGGTCACAAACAGGGAGACAAATGGTCATGAAAAACTAAAAGATTACTATTTATGCTGCAAGAAACCTTTAACATGATAAATGGACTTCAGAGAAAAGAAAATGCTGCTAAAGTATATGATATGGCCTAGAGATACTTCACAACACGTCCTTTAAACACTTCTTAGTCACTTCACACTCCCTTTACACTCCAAAGCATCAAGTTCCTTATTTCAACCAGCCCAGTGGCTCTTTTCATTCACACAAACCTGAGCCGCTTATCTCTGCTTCTCTCTTAAAGCGATCTCAATGCATAATGCAGCTGAATAAGCTCTCTCTTTTAAGAAAGCCATCGCTGATGCAGTGCAAGAGCATTGAGGGAGTGAATGGCTGGGCAGTGCTGTACAGAGGAGGACATCCTCTCTGGTGTGACGCACGCCGCCATGGGTTGCAGGAAAGATCCACGGTAATCCCGTGTACTTATTGTGTGATTGACCAGGGCCTTCAGATATCCTGGAGACTGAACGGGTGGCAGAAAGGTGATGTGACAGACCAGATGAACTCTTCTAATGCCAAAGTCAACAAGGCCTCAGAGAGTTCAAGGAATAGTTAGTCTGAAAATGACAGCTCTGTCATCACTTACTCACCTTCATGTCATTCCAAAACTATATAACTTTCATATGCAGAACATGAAAAGGAAACCTTTGAAGAATGTTTTTCTATGCTCTTTCCTATTAAATTAAAATAAATAGGCAATGAAGCTTTCAAGCTTCAGAATAAGGCTCTTTAAAGTGCTCTATATGACTTGTGTGTCACACAATAGCTGACTGGAAGAGGCTGCTGAAGTTTAACTTACCGTTCACTGAAAAAGCTAACATATAGTCAAAATATCATTTCAGTAAATCTGGAAGAGGATGTTGAAGTTTAAATTAGTATTCTTTGAAAGTTCTTACATATATTAAAGATATGTTTTTATTTTTTTCTTTGTTAAAATGAAGGGGTAAATTTTAAGAATATGTTCTATGCTCTTTTTCAATAAATTACAATACATGGGCACTGCACCTTTCAAGCCTCAAAAAAATCATAAAAGTGCTCCATATGACTCGTGTGCTATATTCTGATGCCACATTATAGCTGACCGGAAAATACATTCAACATTCAATTTCTGAATGAATCACTTGAATCATCAGTATTTGATTCATAATGTGAATCGGAATCCAGTCTTGATGATTCATTAATGAATCCGACTGATCCGGTTCAACCCACTCGCTTAATATTCTAGTCACAGCGAATAACAGTGCATTGGAGGAAAAGAAGGTCAAAGGTCTTTTTATCACACCATGCTTACTATCATATGATATCTATACTGCATGAGTCATATGGACCTGTTTTGTGACCTTTTTTGTTGCTTGAAAGCTTAAGTCACCATTTATTTCCATGGAAATAGCACAACCATAACCGTCTTCAAAATTTCTTCTTTTGTCATAGAGGAAACAACATGAAGGTGAAAAAATGATGACAGAATTTTAATTTTTAGGTGAACTACACCTTAAAGTTCTTTCTTTCTGTGCTCTGGTTTTTCTAATCTCTTTATTTTCTTTCAGCATCTCTAACCCTTGCTAGGATCTTACTTCCTGCTTTCCCGTCTCTATTCTTTTCTCTTCACCCATGTAATTTTAATGGAAGGACAGAGCAGCAGCTCTCACCCTTATTCGTGTCTGCAGCGATGATAGCTCCTGGTATTGAACTTGGATGTGTGTGAGTGTGTGTGTATCAGAGTATCCATTATCATTTTCATCCAGAGCGAGAGATCCAACCAGATCACTCATCCGGATATACCATCAACCATCAACACTCAGTGCCGCAAACACTCCTGCGGAGAGCCTTCTGCCCAACACCGATCAATAATTGAGATTATTTGGACTCCTTTCACCTTGGGCCATATGTAGTTTAAAGCTTCAATAAAGGGACTCATTTCTACAGTGTTTTATCACAGGCAGAGCTGCTTGCGTGTGTGTGTTCCTGTGCACGCATCTGCTGGCACACAATTAAAATGTCACCTTGGTACAGTTACAGATATATCCATCGCTGCCGTGACATTGTTACTGCTATTCTGAAAGTTTTGAAACGTATACTGCACCAACTCTGATGCACAAGCTATTCAACTGATAGCAGCCTGAAAAAAAAGTAAAAGAGAATGCAAATCATTTTGACGCGTTTCAGTGTTGAGGCAACAATACAGCATTTACCAACTCTGTTCCAAAAGCTACCGAGCTGCCTACAGTACGTAGCTAGGCATCATAAATGATTTCTTTTAGCCAAATTCAAAGGCAGTGTATTATACGTGTATTTAGCTTTGATTTGAAAGAAAACAGCACATCCTTGTGGCGCGGCTGATACAGAAGAGCATACGGTAATATGGAGAGACTGTTGCCAAAGGAATTGTTGAATAAAGTCGTTATTTTTGTTTTCTTCGCTTACAAAAAGTGTTCCCGTCACTTCATATAACCCAGATTGCACATCTGATGGCAGATGAAGTATTCTGTCGACGACTTTCATACCTTTTCTGGACCTTGACACTGTTGGCAGTCTATGGGACAGTCACAGGCCTCCTGGTTTTCATCAAAAATATCTTAAATTGTATTCTGAAGATGAAACTAAGCTTTTACGGGTTTGAAACGACATGGGGGTAAGTGATTAAAATTTTCAGAGAAACAGTGAAGACATTCATAGTGTTGCAGAGAGTTTCCACAAAAATATTAAGCAGCACAACTGTTTTCAACAAGAAATGTTTCTTGAGCACCAAATCAGCAAATTAGGATTATTTCTGGAGTGTGACACTGTGAGTAATGGCTATTGAAAATTCCGCTTTGTCAACACAGGAATAAATTATATTTTAAAATATATTAAAATAGAATACAATTTTTTGAATTGTAATTATTTAACAATATTTCTGTTTTTAATGTGATTTTAATCAAATAAATGCAGCCTTGGTGAACATATAAGAGACTTCTTATTGACCCCAAACTTTATAATAATTGCATTTTAAAATAACTAAATTAATAAAATTGTAATATATGTATATAATTGCAATACTATATATTTCTACTCTATTTTCTACTTTTTCACTTATTTCCACTGTATTTTTGCAAGATGCAAAGAAACACAATATTGGTCAGTATAAAAGAATTTTCAAAAACATTTACAGACTCCAAACCTTTCAATGACAGTGCAAATGTAATAAGATGTTTTACCTTAGCTACAGAAGAGTGCAAAAAGGGTGCTATTTCACAAGAAGAGTGCTATTTGTGTAACACAGAGAGCTGCCTTGTATTTGGAACATTTCAAATCAGTCCATTACAGTTCAGATACTCTCTTTGTAGCAAACAGAGGAAGTTCACTTGGCATTACAACAGAGCCACTGTTGTTGTTGTTTTCTGTAATTTCCATCACTTTCACATGTGACTTTTTCTGCCATCAGACCTCAGCTTTTCTAACATTTTCAAGCTTTTTTGCTTTATTTTGAACATGTAACCCCTCACTGTCACCCTCCACCTGCCACCCCTACACACACGCACACACGCCGAGAGACAATCAGCAGAAGGGGGCCTAAACATCTCAAATTAAAGTCTGGCTGTGATGGATGGGCTCCTATCTGAGAGAGATATTGCACCTGTTTCCCCCCTGAATGATAGCCACTTCTCCCCATCGTTTATATTGATTTGTCTCCATCCTCCCTGCTCGTTTTCAGCAGCTACTCGTACACACACTACATGGCAGTAGCATGAACACTCAAGCTTCAACGCATCTACATACTAACTGGAATTTCACTCTGATGCCTTTGTGTAATAGATAAACACTTCAACTAAGCGTCAACCATCTTTCCCCCTTTTTAATCCCTCTTTGCAGTTTGCAGACAATGAAGAACTCACGTTATTGCATTTCCATTGAGAGAAAGAAAAGCAAGAAAAGGTGGGATGTAGAGAAATCCTTTGCCAATGCAGAGGAGGCTTGGAAGAAGAATATTGAAAGTTAAAGACAGTGCCAAAAAAAAAAAAAAACAAACATCTGCAATGCAAAAAGATAATTTGAAATCCAAATTTCATCTAAACCCACCCATTTTGTCCTTTGAAAGACTAAAATAGTAATAGTTGATTGACAGTATAAGGAAAAAAGAAAAATTATGAGCAAAGCTTTATGTTGTTAGGATGAGTTTGTAATTTTAAAAGTTTAACTTTTAGTCTAGTCTGCCTCAGTGGTCCAACAGCGCTCGTCAATGTCAAAATGATCGAGATGGCCAATCAAATCAAAGAAGGCGGGTCTTATTGTCACTGTCACAACGCAACGAGGGTTTGTGGAAAGATGCAAGTAGTACTGTATTAGAAAACTGTTTTACGATAGAAATGTTCAGCGACCGACAGTAATAGACTATCTAGTGATGCAAACTACTCAACTTTTTATGAAATGTTGCCTTTTTGTATTGAAAATATGCAATCATTTTAAATCATAAATGAACGTGACAAGAGAAGTTAGCATTTTCAACTATTAGACATATGAATAAAAGTAAATGTGCAGATTTTAAAATAAAATTATTTTCAAATAGTGTAAATTACTACTTCATATGAAGAGTTCAGATGCAAAAGCCTCTAAGTGCCGTTTGAAATTGTCTTCTAAAATGAGCATTTTCATCAGGCTCCTATGTGTAGGTTCTGTAATTTCAATTTAATGGCAATGAATAGTTTTTTTTCTTTCGCATTAAAATTACTGAACATAAACATAGGAGTCTGAGAAAATAACCATTTTAGAAGAAAAATTTTAGATGGCACTTAGAGGCTTTTGCATCTGAACTCTTCATATATAACTACAAACCTAGAACTTGTTTTAGCATTCTTAATTACTTATTTAAATGCTTTATTATAATTATTATTATTATTATTATTATTATTATTATTATTATTATTATTATTATGCAGAAGATCTTACAATTCGTATGAGCATGTGCGTGACCGTGATTCGTGTGCAAGCATGTCAGTGAGCATGGCATCGCAATCGATCAGATCCATGTTTCAATACAATCAAACCCAGACAGATAAAATAAAGTCCCAACTTGCATTATTTATCACAAAATATTCTGTTTTAAATGTGTCAGAATATGGAAGTTAAAAAATTGTGATAACCATGTGATTGTATCATTTGCATTCCTCTCTGCATGGTTCATTTCTGTTCAACACCATGCGGTTCACATGCCGTGCCATGATATCTCTCCTTTTTAAACCTTCATCACTTCTTTCTGTGGATGCTCTGTGTGCAGTGACATTCTCCACTTGTTCTGTTCTAATACTGTTAACTCATATCTCTGCATGGCTTTGATACTTTTCACTGTTTTACATGAATAATTTCTTTTTTCTCTTCCAACACACTGAAATTGCATGAGGTGTAATTTATGAGTTTTTCCCCATATTTGAATATCTGTCAAAGTGTCATTTGGATAGCTGATGGGTTCAGGCTTTAGAAGAAATGTTGAATATATTCATGGGTTTTCCTGGGCCAAAGTGAAACCCACGCAGTGAAACAACATCCAGACAGAAACGAACTGGCTGAAGTCCTACCAGAGCCATGCAGAAAACAGCACCTCTGCAGCAGGGACAGAAAATGTGTGAGCACTCGTGTGTAAAATAGAAAGAGAGTTATTGTGTGTCTGCATATACTGCCACATATGCTGCATTTGGATCAATCTCAGCATGACATTTCCAAACATAAACTGAACTCTATCCATATAGAGAGTATGAGAGTTAACCTTGCAGTATCACTTACACTAGAGGCAAGCAAATGTGATGAAACAATGTGCAACAGAGTTGTGTGTCATTCTGAATTGAAATGAAAATTAATTTTATTTGAATTTTGAATTGAAACAAAATTTGGATTGAATTGAGGTAGCAAACAGGAGAGCAAATTACTATTTAAATGTGAATTAAAGGAAGTAAAATTGAACTGAACTTCAAAAATGTTTAACAAGAAAAGCAAAGCTTTCAGATAGATAGATAGATAGATAGAAGAATGGACAGAGATAGATAGATAGATAGATAGATAGATAGATAGATAGATAGATAGATAGATAGATAGATAGATAGATAGATAGATAGATAGATAGATAGATAGATAGATAGATAGAAGGAGAACGACAGACAGAACGATAGATAGATAGATAGATAGATAGATGGATGGATGGATAGATAGATAGATAGATAGATAGATAGATAGATAGATAGATAGATAGATAGATAGATAGATAGATAGATAGATAGATAGATAGATAGATAGATAGATGGAGAACGACAGACAGAACGATAGATAGATGGATGGATAGATAGATAGATCGATGGATAGATCGATAGATAGATAGATAGATAGATAGATAGATAGATGGAGAACGACAGACAGAACGATAGATAGATAGATAGATAGATAGATAGATAGATAGATAGATAGATAGATAGATAGATAGATAGATAGATAGATAGATAGATAGATAGATAGATAGATAGATAGATAGATAGATAGATAGATAGATAGATAGATAGATAGATAGATAGATAGATAGATAGATATGCTTTGACATTCATGGCCAATCAGACTAGCACTCACGGTTTTGGAACTCACTCACAAGGTTTTTTTTTTCTTTTTTTTTCTTGTGCGCAATATGCATCAGACTCTCTGTGGGTGTGCTGTCTGAGGCCGAGGCTAGTAATCGGCCTCCAGATAAACTCTCAACAACTCTTCTTTGCAGCCAGCAATATATCCTCTCAGACTGACAGACATTTGTGCAGCACATCTCTCTTACAGCTTTAGCTGCATTCATCAGTCTGGGGTCGGCGGTGAAGCCCCACGGCTCACGGGAATGCTAGAGGAGGCCTGCAGAACTGATGCTCTCCTCTGAGGCTTTGTAACCTTAAACATAACCCAGCCATTGCCCATTGGCACCAGGGGAAAGATTTCCTGTCAACCAGGTGAATGACTATTAGTTCACGGACGGGGGGAAGTGGGGAAGAGTCTAATGGTCCTCTGAGATGGGCTCTGACTATTTTCCCCCAGCCATATTACAGTCTCTCGCTCTCTCTGAGACTCTTTTCCTTCTTTCTCTTTTACCCTTTCTGAATGGCAGAAGGGATAGTATGGAAAAGACAAAGGCTGAATTCTGCTGAATGATCAAAAGCTTGAAGTGGTTATTGTGCAAAAACAATAAAAATAAGAGGAAGCAAATAGGGAAGAAGGAGCGACAAGGAGAGAGTCTCAGCCACAAGCGGTGACTAAACAAAATCAATGAAACAACTTCAAAGCATTAGAGATGCTACTTTCAGACAAACACCCCAGAGTGTCACATCAATATCATCCATACATATTCACTCTCATCTATACCTGGAAGTTGTCAAGCCATGCCGAGGGGTTCTCTATGAATAGATTTTCTATGTCAGACTAAGAGAAGACTCATCTGATATATAAACTTAACTCTGCATGAGCATGAACTCACCTTCAATCTCTCTAGACCCTGTACTAACAAGCATTATGACTGATTAATGTAAGATACTGTATTTACATGTACACATTTGGCAGTTGAGAATGTGTGGGTGCTCACTGTGATCAAACCCTTGACTAGTGTTAACAAAATTACTGATAAAATGTTTTTTGATTCTGTCAAAGGCAGTGTGATAAAAATGAGCATAATACTGATAATCAAACAATTTAACACTCAGATTCAAAAAAAGAATATGCTAATGTGATATAAAAATATGATAATCATAATGATAATGCACTAAAAATATTAGATTTTCTTTTAATAAAATGAATTTCAAATAATCATACATACAAAAGTTTTTTTTTTTTTTTTTTTAATAAATTAATACTTAGGATGCATTAAACTGATTAGACTTTTATAATGTTTTAAACAATTATATTTCAAATAAATATCATTCTTTTGAACATATTCATCAAAGAATATTGATTCTTTATTATCAGAATAATAAAAAAAATAATAATAATAAAAAAATCTTACCGACCCCAAACTTTTGAACGATAGTATTTGAACACTGGTAAAAATCAAATACAGTACACAACATAAATGTAATATTATAACTTACAACTGCAAAAAATAATCCAAATGCACAAGTACACTTGGACTAACTTATTTATTAATCAACGTGTAAGTCAATGTTGCATTTAGCACTTCCTTGTCGATTAAAATGATATTTGTGTAACCAAAAAATTGCCATTTTTGTCTACAATGAATGAATATGATGTTTGCTTAAAATCACAATAACTATGCCTAAAACTATGTAAAAGTGAAACTACATAGTTACTAATGCAGTGCATTAGCAGCTGAGCTAAATGTTCATGGAGGACAGTTGACTGTTTGAAGCTGCAGAGGAAGACAGCTGATAGTTTGAGTGACAGCACTGAGTGCCGCCCCACAAATTGTCTTGCTCTTGTCCATCACAAAGAGCCCTCTAGCTAGCACAGCCGTCAGAAATTGTGTCTGATATTATGAGACTGAAGTTAAATTTGAGTGTCCATGACTGCTGAGGAAATATAATACAGGTTTTTCTAAGCATGGCAATTTTGTGAATGTATTCGAGAAGCTGAAATAACATGAATACCATGATATGACTTAATAAGACTATTTAGAAGTGCATTAATCCTTGGACACTTTGTAATTATCTGGAAGTGGAAGACAGAGGAAATATCCATCTCACTAAAATATTCATATACTACTGCATCTGTCTACAGTAGATTACTAATGCTGACCACATTATTTAAACACAACTAAGGCCAAAGTGAAGCCTTTGACTGAAAATACTCATTTTAAACACAGGTTGTCAGTATGAATAAGTGTTACTTTCTAATCATGCATTTCACCAGAGCCCTTTCCTACCTCTTTGAAATTAATATTTCATCTGCTGCTGAATGTCACAGAAAATTTGAGGTTATATCCATGCATGCCAAACCCTATCTTCATTTCATTAAGAGGAAAAAGTATTTCCACTGATTAAGTCATTTCCCAGTCCAATGGGTCAGGAATTTCAAAGAAAATGATGTATAGTGTATACAGTACAGTATATTTCCTGTATGTGTGTGTGTGTGTGTGTGTGTGTGTGTGTGTGTGTGTGTGTATATATATACACACACACACATCATCTTCTTTGTATATATCATCAGAAAGTCAACTAATCTGTCAGATCTAAAACAAAGCTACATTTCATAATGAAAATTATTGAATTTTCAATATAAACATACTTGCTTACTCCATTTGACCTCATTTCGCCATCAAAGCCAGTATGACAGGATTGTCTTCCTCTTACAACAACAAAGATACAACATACAGTTCAGCAGTTATTATATAGAAGTTTTGGATCCCTGAATGTCATGACTGACAAATCAGAATTAAATAACATACATGCACTCATTGGAAATACCTGACTGCCTAAAACTGCAAAAACATACCTAAACATACAGTTCATTGCCATTTCCAGGTGAAATTAACACTAGAGGCAACAAAACACCAACAACTTTTGTTCCTTTTCATACAAATTATGATTACAGGGCCGATTATCGATGAATAAAGGCTTATTTTTGAGCAGTTCCTTGCACAATACTCATGCTATGACCACAAAAATAAATAAATAAATAAAAATAAATAAATAAAAAATAAAACTTTAGACTTGATTAGTAAACTAGTACATTTTGACACTTGTATTACATAACTAGGGCCTTATGTATGGCTTTTTGGATGAAGTACACTTGCTTGGTAGCGCACCCAGTACATTGTTGCACTTGAGATGGAGAACTTGGTTATGAGTACCATTAAAAACCAGTTACAGTACTCCACAAAAGAGCTCAATGCCTTGTATAAGGAAGCCGAAATGGCATGGTTGTTTCAGCAAATGCATTTTTATCTCACAGTTACTTGTTTTAACACTTCTTGTTAGATTTAGGGTTGAGCTTAGTGTAGGTGGTACATTAATTTGAAATGCTATAGAGCATTAACCATTTAGCGCCACTTGCCGGACATTTAATTTCTGAATTGTCATGATAAATATAACAAACAACATCATAAAATATTGTTGCAGTCACGTTTAACTGTTAAGAAAAAAAAAAATAAACATGGACATATCACTTATGGACAACACACAAATACAATATTATGTTTGTGCCCTAATGGTAGCATTCTGTGATTCATAATTAAATAAAAACCTCAGTCTTTGCGCTCCTGCTGCAGTGGCTCAAACCTCAGTGAAGTGAGGCATCTTGTCTGAGATTTTGGCCTGGCTCTCTGTTTCCCTTGAGCTGGATGGAAGGAGCAAACAGTCTCAGTGTTTGTTCATCAATCACATAGATTTCTCTTTCTTTTCCTCCAGCTTCTGCTTTCTCTTCTTCTCATGTTCCCTTCCTGCAGGGTCACGGTCTTACCCGCTCTCATGATTCCTTTTTACAGAGTAAATACCAGTGACATTTGCTTGAGCTCAGGATGGTCACCGATTAGTCTTAGCATTAAACAAAAGCAACTATTACAGTATTCATACACGCAGAGACTATTGAGCTTTCTAGCCTGCTGTGGCGATCTCTCTGAGTGCATCTATTATTTTACTGTAGATTAAGATTAGTCTTAGCATTAAACAAAAGCAAATACAGGGGATCAAGAAATATCATACACACACACACACACACACACACACACACACACACACACACACACACACACACTTTTATTTAATTTTTTAGTTGTTTTTATATGGTTGAAAAAAAAATTATTAAGTTGTTAAAATATAAAGGTAGCTGTGTATAAAACATTCAAATTATAATTAAAATGAACTTACAAGTAAAATATATTATTCTTATTAAAATAACTTTTTAATAGTGATATACTGAATTTAATAAATAAATAAACCTCAATCTAAAATATAAAGAAACAATAATGTGAAATTACGCTAAAATGTTTGTTTGTTTGTTTGTTTGTTTATTTGTTTTTTTTAATTGTGATATAATGTATTTTAAAAAGCATTATTTTATTAAATGTACTGTTAATATTCATATGCTTACTGATAAATAAATAAATAAATAACCTGAAACAATATAAATCAATTATAATGTGAAATTAGGTTTAGAAATATTGATTTCTTTAAAAAAAATGATGTATTTATGAATGTATACGCCATACTCTGACAGCCAAGACTACCTCTAAAATTTGTGTTTTCTTGAGGATTAAAAAACAATCAGTCTGGCCAAATTTGGCAACCCCAAAAGAAAAATGTTCCCCTTGAGCAGCCTTCAGACAAATTCAAATGCTATTGCTTCAAATGCTATTGCATGATTGATGTGCGTAACAGTAAGAAACCAACATGCTGTCCACGCCTCGTCAATTCTGACCCACATCCGAGCCAATGCAGATTAACCTTCCAGCACCTCAGAGCAGAGAACCACATCCCACAAGCCCCTCACAAAGACTTGCGCAAACCTGACCTTCTGTCTTACAATGGCCAAAAAAACAAACCAGAATTTGAACTAAAAGGAGTCACCGAAGAGAGAAAAGTTGAAACAGTATCTGTCAATCCTTCAAAGACTCAGACAGCTACGGATTTACAACAAAATTGCCCATGTTCCCAAAGCCCCCCTTTAAATTACAGTGACGGCGAAGGACGTTGTTTCATCACCATACTTTGACTAAACAGCTTACAGTTTGGATTAGGGCTTGGCCCCCCTCTGTCCCGGCTGCCTTGTATAAACCATGAACCCGGGATAGAGATAAAGCATTGCTCTTCAACTACCAAAATGGACTAAGAAATCATCCTGACAGAGCCAAGCGTCTTGAGGGCCCGGCGAGTTGCACTGTGAATGAAGGGAGGCTGAAGGTCACTGTTTTTCAGAGCCTTTCCTGGAAACAAAGAAGCAAGCCGGTTTTGATAAGAGCGCGGGTTAATGCATTCAGTTTAGTCTGGGAAAGGTGAAAGGTTTAAGATACGCTTTGATCGACAGGAAGAAACAGAAAAGGATGTCAAAGCAGCAGATAGAGAGTCAGGATATCACTGTATCTCTTTATCGAAATGTAATTCAGAAACATCATGATTAATATCGCATAACAAGATGGCATTTTGCTGTTAGATACAGTATTATGACAGGCACCCAAGGGCAATTTCCTATATCACAAGGATCTCAATGCCAAAGTTTGGTTCGCCATATATCACTGTATAATGCTGACTCGTGCTGGATATACTGCGCAGAGTCACCCTGTGCCAGATCACTGAGGTACAATGTCATATTTGACCAACCTTGACATCTTTCTCATGTCTTTAACAACCACAATGTGATTCGCTTATAAAACGAACCAAACGTGAACACTGTGCCTTGAACAGTGGCAGATCATCTCATAGACAGGGTTCTGAGTTGGCATATAGCACCATGCGCTGCATATTCCAGCAGTTTCATGGGATATGCGACTGCTCTCCTCTCCACTCCGCTCGCCCATCTCACTGAAAATGAATTGTGTCCTAGTGCATAAGTTTCTCCGAGCAGCTCCCTGTGCTTTACTTCACCGCCTCCTCTCACTTTGCTTGCTCTCTGTCTGCACCATAGAAATAGGATAAATAGTCTGCTCATAAAAAATCTCTACACCTGCTGGAAGCCAACAATGGGGGAGGGATGATAATTCAGGCGGTGTTCAGTACAGATCACGTTCCTAATGTACACCCAAATGGCAACTAGTTCCAATTTTACTACTCAAACAAAACAAAACATGAAAAGCAAGCAGCCATGAGATATCATTATTCTCTCTCAACATTTGATTCTTATTTTTTTAGCTAAAAATGAATAATGATAATTTATTTTTCCCCTTCTACCTTGTTTGAAAGTAACAAAAAAAAAAAAAAAAAATACTAAAAACTAATAATGATAGTAGTAGTAGTAGTAGTAGTAGTAGTAATATTAATAATAATACTTTTTTTTCTGATTTACACTACTGTTTAAAATTTTGGGGCTATTAATAATAATAATAATAATAATAATAATAATAATAAATTATGTCTCTTATGCTCACCAGGCTGCATTAATTTGATCAGTGAATAAATAAATAAAAACACATAAATATTGGGAAATATTATAACGGTTTATTTATTTATTTATTTATTTTTAGTATGTTTATAATATATATATATATATATTATATATATATATAATATTTATATATATATATATATATATATATATATATATAATATATACACATAATTCTTCAGAAATCGCTTCTCATATGTGACCCTGGACTAGCACAAGTACATTTGAAGCAATAGTCAAAAATGCATTGTATGGGTCAAAATTATCTATCTATTTTTTTTTTTTTTTTTTTTTAAATGGCAAAAAACATTAGGTATTAAGTAAAGATCATGTTCCATGAAGATATTTTGAAAATTTTCTACCGTAAATATATCAAAACTTAATTTTTGATTAGTAATATGCATTGCTAAGAAGAAAGTTTTTTCAATATTTTGATTGTTTTGCACCCTCAGATTCCAGATTTACAAATCGGACAAATATTGTCTTATCCTAACAAATACATGCATCAATGGGAAGCTTATTTATTCAGCTTTCAGATGATGTATAAATCTCAATTTTGAAAAATTGACCCTTATGACTCGTTTTGTTGTATAAGGTAACATATGCTGATTTGTTCCCCAAGAATTATTATTATAATTTTTATTTATTTCATGATTTATTTGCATTTTATTTTTTGCCCAAGAATTATTATTCTCATTTTATGTATTTTATTATTTATTTTTTGTTTCGTGTTTGTTGTATAAGGTAACATATGCTGATTTGTTCCCCAAGGATTATTATTATTTTTTTTGTTTTTTTTGCTCAAAAATAAAGCATTTATTTGAAACTGAAAACTTTTGTAACATTCTTACTGACCCCAAACTTTTCAACAATTATGTGTATACATATTTTCTAATTTCTGAAAATAACTAAACAATTAAACAGGGATGATCCAAAACACAATCACTAATTATACTCTGCCCCTTTAAGCAATTAATTGTGGCTCTGTCTCTGGAGCTGAACATAAAAATAATAACTATAATAAAAAATAAAAAGAGTAAGGAGAGGAAATATGAATGTGGTGAGTTTTAGCAGCCAAACCTGTAAAATAACTTGTTTCCTGCGGAGTCGTGCTGCTCACAGGTGTTGCATACGGACAGCAGCGGGGTTGAACCTGATACTCTGCAGGTGAAGGGAAGGCAATAGTTATTTCCCACCTCATCCATACTCGCAGATTCCCTCTCCATCAAACATGACCTACAGGGTGAGGAAAAATACATTACCAACTGGAAATGTAGAAACACATAAATGAATTCACATACTCATGTGAACCATTCTTCTAAACCTGGGAGATGGATGATGCACTAAAGCTACTGACAGGTTTTGCCAGTGCATGAGCCAGTAAGGAAAACAAAAGCTGCACTTCACTGATCACGTGGATGTGCACAATCCTGGACAAAGTACTAATGTAAAGACAGTCAGTTTTGTCTTAATTGAATACAAACAGTACAGAAATCAGATCTTGTAATTAATGCAGTTGTCTATTATGTTGCTGCTATAAATCAAACAGTATTTGGGGCAAAAAACTAAAAAGATACAGAAAGAGAGAGATAACTCTGCCTAATTACAGTAACAAATAAATTAAAATAAAATATAATATAAAAATATAATTTATTCATAGTAATTTATTTTTTAAATGTTAAAAATTCAACATAACCATTTTCTGTTTAAATAAATAAATACATTTTACATAAATAAATAATACATATTTTATTATAAGTTTCAAATTATAACTTAAAAATAAAGAGTTTTCTTTTTTAATAAAATTAAATAAAGCAATTACATTCTTAAATAAATATTAATGTTTCATTACATTAAAAAATAACATATTTTAATAAAATAAAATACAAAATTTAATTAAATAATATAAGTTTTTCTTAGAAATTGGTATCATCCAAACTAAAATGCTTAACTGTCTTCCTAAATTATTTGTAGACACTAGACAATTAGTTTTACTATTAAAACCTAATTCTTGTGCTGTTAGAAAAACCTTCTTCTGCTGAAACAGCTAACAAAATAGTAACAGGATGAAACTGAATAAGAAATTTCAGTGCTCCAGAACAGCAGAAATGTCATCATCCAATATCATCTGTCAAGAAGCGTGGTTAAAAAAGAATGACTTTGCCCGTTTTGGCCTGCTGAGAGATTATCAGGAGCGCTCAGCAGACTTTGCATATAGATACGCCAGTGCTTTTGGGAGCCTTGCAGGCGTAACACCACATACAGTACGTGATTGATTGTTTTTTTTGTTTTTTATTTTTTTTTTTTTTATTTTTTTTTTTTTGATGTATGTCTATTTTATGTAGCTTTTCTGTGTTCAGTTTGTCTGTGTTTTGTGTTCGATTCATCTGAGCTAGCTTATAGTCTAAGTGTACTGGGACCATGAGGGTTGATCTTTCTCATCCTCACTGATCCAGAGAGATTGTAGCGCCCCTACTGAGGTTGGTTAGTTCTCGGCTTACTGTTCTTACAGAGAAGATGAAGAAAAAAAGGAAAAAAGTAAAACATCTGAAGTTTAAAACTCATCATGATCAGACAGTTTCTTATGCTCACCGAGCCTGCATTTATTTTGATGAAAAAAAAAAACACTATTGTTTGAAATATTTACAGAAATTAAAATAAGTGTTTTATATTTGAATACAAATAAAATATGTATTCCTGTGATTGCAAAGCTGAATTTTCAGCATCATTACTCCAGTCTTCAGTGTCACATGATTCTTCAGAAATTATTCTAATGATGATTTAATACAAATAAAATATGTATTCCTGTGATGGCAAAGCTGATAAACATTTAAATATTTAGCTGCTTATTATTTTATCACTTTATGTATTTATCTATTTATTTATTTATTTAATAGAAAGTAAAAAAAACCTTGAATTTTTTTATGTTTGTTATTTTTTAACTTAATTTATTTATTTATTAATGATTTTTTTTTTTTATTAGTGTATTTTATTAATTTTTTCTTTTTTTTATAAATTTATTTATTAAATAAAAGTAATAATACAAATAAAAAGGTTGTTATTAAAATTGTTACTACTAACATGCATGTTGTTATTGCTGTCCTCTATTTTTATTTTTTTATTTATAAAATAATTTTTTTTTTTTTGATGGTTTGTTTGAAAGATTGTTTATAGCTCTAGTAGTTGCTTAATGATTATTGTAGGAAAAACAAAAATATGGGTATTTGGGAGTCCAAAAGAGCGCTTATCTATTCATGACAGAGCCTGCACATTTGGAACGTCATTACATTCTAGTTAGCAACACGTTCAAAGGGAATTATGAATCAACCAAAAGCCGAAGCACAACAAAACACACATTCCTTCAGAGAGAAAAGGGCCCATCCATTCCAGCAAGTCTTGAAATCAGCCATCTTCAGCGTTCTCTGCTCCAAAAAAAAAAGGTCAATCAAACCAAGTCCTGTCTTTTTTTTCATTGAGTTGAGTTGAGTGTGGTCTGCAGTAGTGTTTTTTTTATTTATTTTTTTATAGAGCACTATGGGGATCCATCAAGACCGTTCTATTGAGATAGTTGAACATTTCCTGTACCCCACAAAGAGTCAAGACTTTGACTGAACGTTTTACACTTGTATTCGCTCATTTAAATAACAAGCTCTTGTCGTAAATTCCTTCAAGTCCAACGGTGCTTGTAATTAAATCTCGCACAAATACGCCCAAGGCCAACCAATTTCTCCTTCCCTCCATGGGTCAAATCAAGGATGGAGAGATTTTAAGCAACATGACTTTCCCTTTTGTCACTGCAGCGATTCCGTGTGTCACAGTGTCCTACATATATACGGAAGAGTGGGCGACAGTGTAAAGCTCCCGTTAAACCTGTTTATGAGAAAGCAGATTAGCTTTTATATTCTTCACAGTTACTCCAGAAGAACCAGGAGGAAACAAACAGTATAAAAACAAACTAGTATACTAAATGCATGATGAGTCATATTGAGGAGGTAGTAATATATTAAAAGTAAATTACATTGTGCTGCAAGGCTGCATGATGGCCTAGAAGGCCCATATGACTAATTTCCCTGGGGAAATCAATAGCGAGTTTTGTGTGTCTGCGCGATTGGGAAGGTCTCATACTTTTCACATGTTCGCATTGCCCTATTCTCCATCAGTACCTGTTTTTAATCTACCTTTCCAGGCTTTGCACACATGACCATCCGCACCTAACAAAGCACTGGAGCATGTTGGCACCCTAAATGAGTATTGAGAAAGAGTATTGATTAGTCTCCATGACAGGTGTTCGAATGGCTTCACGCAGCCTAGATCATTATTGATTATTGAGTATGCATCTTGTTTAGGTTTGTTGATATGTTTACGTATGTTTAGACACGTTCAAAATTTCAGCCAGGTTCAAAATAGATGAACTGGAAAAAGGGTTTCACTATGGCTCCATTTTACACATGCACATATCGAAACCCGCTTTCCACTTTATAGCAGCCGTCTGCATGCTGTAATTGCCTGTGTTCATGGAGAACTCTCAAAATAATTTTGGCTGGTTACATTTACATCCTTTTCGGGGGCTTTAATTATTGACACTTTTGACACACTATTGAGACTGTGAATGCATATGTGTATAAGTTCAGATCCATTTTCACATCTTAGGTTTTGAGAACTTCTCATACCTGGCACACCGGGTTGTTTTAATAGCACTCAGGCTCAGAAATAGAATAATTTGAAGCAGTTTCAAAGCTTTTGTGAATGTTATAATTGAGCTATTCAATATTTCAATAGGATTGCCTGCAGTCAAAAGCACATGGAAATATTGTCCTCCTCTGAGAACCTGGGAGCGGCTGATCTTCCTCCCAAAAAAGATTTTAAAAATTAGCGCATAAAAAAAGGGAAAAACGATGATGGTTGATGATGGATGGTGGTTGGTTGGTTGCTTGAGATAGTTTTTTTTTTTTATATATTCCGTTGTTTTTCATTGATCATCTAAATATGGTTTCAATGAGACTTTTTTATTTATTTATTTATTTTTAACAGTACACCAAAATGTTTTTATTAGTATTATAAACCTCTATGTAAATGGCTTCTTGTGTAGTATCATAACTATAGAATTATATGTTTTATTTATTTTAATTTTATGTTACATTATTATTAATGTTTTATTACCATTACATTATCATTTTATTTTTTGTATATTTTGTGTGTATATACCAGCATACCAGTAAAACCTCTTGCATATAAATTCAATAAAATATATTACCTAATTGATATGTAGAGATGATTCAACTTTTAAATAAAAAAAGAAAAAAAGAAAAGAAATATCTAAATTACAATATCTAAATTTCATTAGGAAATAGATGAAGTACTACAATACTTTTGAGGTCCCTGAGCGATTATCTGTATATCACCGTCAAACTGCCTACACTTCAAATGGCTAATTCATTGATGGAGGCATTTCACACTTATTAGGGGATTTGCATGCCTCTGTGTGTCCTCACAGCATGATGAGTCTTTGATTGAGTGAGTTGTATCACCTCATTGCCTGAAATAGCCAGCTTTGATATTTGTAAGTGGGGGTTGGTGTTACTTTGGCACGTGGCTCGTTGCTGTTACTTTTATTTGTTTATTTAGTTTTGTGATGTAATGAGACCAAGCCGGCCTGGTGCCGCTCACATTTTATTGGCTCAGCTATTAAATGTGAAATTAATTTGGGTTTTTTGGGAGGATTATTGGGGATTTTTTTTTTTCTGATTCAGGAAGCATGAGTATACCCTCAATATCTAATTTTAAAATAATTAATGGCCCCTAAAAATTAATTTAGCATTTAAACCAGTGCTTGTGGGGAAAAAAATGAATTCTGAAACTTTCTTGCAGGCTAACATGAAAAAATTACATCAAAACAGACCCTATTATGCGATTCTTCAATGCATGGAATAAATGAATGAATGAATGAATGAATGAATGACATGATCTGTTGTCAACCATTATTATTATTATTATTATTATTTAATACCTTTTCAATAGTACATAGTGATATTTTCATTGATTTATTTTTTTATAAATAAATAAATGTACAATCTGTTGTCAATTATTATTATTATTATTATCATTATTATTATATACCTTACATTTCAATAGTATTATAGTGATATTTCTTTATTGATTTATTTTTCTTAAATAAATAAATAAATAAATAAATAAATAATGTTCTGTTTACAATCTGTTGTCAACTATTTATTATTATTATTATTATTATTATTACTAAATACCTTGTATTTCAATAGTATGTGTGATATGTCTTCATTGATTTAATTTGTAATATTTGAAATTAAATAAATAAATAGATAAAACAACTGCAATTATATGTTTCTTTTATTCTTTTCTTTTTTTTTATGAAATAGTATATTAAATAAATATCTAATATTGTATACACAATTGTCCGAATATCATCACATCTAGGTCTGACTCACCAAACTTTTGTGTAATGCACAGCATATGAAATAGCTGTGTAAGCCAAACAAAAAGGCAACCCACTTGAGCGGTAACTTGTCCTCGTTTTATTAGCTACTCAGCAAATGAGCTGATTGCTGCCACAGCTACTGCCACCAAGAACAAATGGCTGAAAATATCCATGAGCAATGTTCGGTCAAGTGTTGTATGCGATTATTGGTGAATGCAAAGAGGTTTGTTTTCTTTTTTTCAGTCAAATTGACTGCTGAGTACACCGAGAGCAGCCGCAGTTTCTTATAAGATGTACTTAAATACGAAATGAATGGAAAGGCCAACGCAAGCTGAAGCAACATATATTTACTGAACCTTTATTCAATTTCCAACAGGCACGGAGGGAGTTAGAAGGAGGCCGAGTGCGCTCCGAGACGATATTTTAATGGACTGAATGTACCGAGAACTTCATCACCCCATAAAGGCCTAATTCTTCCTGTCACATTTGCCTGAGATTGTTTTCGGTATTCACAAGTGCATGACAGTGCAATGGACTTCCGCCTAGTCAAATTAAGCCTGGCTAGATCAGCCATAAATATTCACAATATGAGAAGCCCGTGCCGGTTAACATCCTTCATCAGACCCAGAGGCCTCAACATGCGGTGATATATAGAGCTCTGATAAACGGATAATGCGTTGTAATCAAACCTGATAGACTTATTTACAGAAAATTGGACAGAAAAGTTGGCTTTTAATGGCTGTAGTAATAGTAATAATTAATAGAACATCGCAGGATCATTTCACATGATAATTTGATTATGGCTCAGACCCCATGAATTTTAAATAACTGCTATTGTAGTGCTGTTCAATTAGATAGAAATTAGATCACTTGAACCATTAGCAACAACATAGAAGAGCATTTAGAAGAGCATTCACGGCAACAGCAATTTAATAGCTTGACGTTTCTAGTGTAAGTTAAACTGATAACACAAAACTCTTAAAAAATAAAGGTTCTAAAAGACTTTTTGGTTTTTTGTGTTTTGAGATAGATTTTGCATTTTGAGATAGATTTTTTGGTTCCTCAAAGAACCTTACAGTAAACAGCTATTAAAAGAACCATTTGTTTTCCTAATGTCAAGAAGATTTTAATAATCTGAACAATCTTGTTCCACTTGTGCAATGAAAAGTTTCCCTTGATATTAAATGGAACCACAGATCCCAATGAAGAACCTTTATTTTTAATAGAATAGCCCCACTTAGAATAACTTTATATATGTATATCATACAAAGAACTAAAAAAAATAAAGGTTCCAAAATTTTCCATGCTAAAACTAAGAAAAATGGAACAAGTGAAATTAGATTGATAAATTTTTATTTTTTGTCTCTCTGAATCTGAAAGCCAAATTTGTCTGTTAAAGCAAAGATCAGAGTCTAAAAGACCAGATTTTCCAGAATTTGTAGTTATTGTACTTTTAGAAGACTAGTTAAATTGACTACTTTATGCAGGTTTTTTTTAAACTCTGTTTTTAGTATCAAAAAGAATGGTTTGTACAAGAACACAGGTTTGAAATGACATAAGGGCATTTTTATTTTTAGGTGACTATTCCTTTGAGTTTCTGCATTTAATCAACTGTTGCACCTCCTTAAAATCAAAAATGAACGACTTCCAGTCACTTTGCAGCTGGCATGAACACCCCTTTAGCGTTTTGCTATAAATGACCCGTGATGTCATCGCAGAGAAATTCCTCATGTTTTTTGATCCATTGAGATCAAAAGTGCGCAACCAATTGGCAATCTTTCATCTCTCGCTCTTTCGCACACTTGCACACTCACTGTGCCTTTCGCTCTCAACTCTCTAATGAGTCTCGATGTGACTAACGACCCTTAAAGCACCAGATAAATATTTGCCGTTTCATGGCAAGTTTCAAGTTCAAAATTATAAAGAGCTTTTAGAACAGTGAAAAAATCCTGGGAAAGCATAAAGGCTGGTGAGAGAAAGGCAAATAGTGAGAACGGGATAAGAGAGATGACACAAGACCAAAAAAGCACGTTGGGAATAATCAGACCTTATGATGAACAAAAGCAGCCAGAGGCCTGACAGAGCGAAACAGAGAGACAATGAGAGAGAAATAAGGACCTTCATGTGCATATCCTGGCGTGAAACAGCTGAATCACCCCAGCACTCAACAACCAGTGAGCTACAAGGTCAGCTGCATCGTTTTAGGCTCACTGAGTTGGCAAAATCTGTTTAATGCAATCAGAATAGGTGGTGTCTCTCCAGGGTGAACGAGAATTCAAGGGCGGACTTATACTAGGGTGGATAGTATTTCAAAGGCTGTGGAGGAAGTAGCGTTCTCATTATATCGACACCATGTGAGCAAGAGTGTGGGCATGAGTATCTTTTGCTACTCTTGCATTCTGTTTCCATTTTTGTAATTGTCCGTCAGTATGTGGAACAGATGGACAGTTTCAGGAAATAATAGTTACATTTGACACACAGCGTAGCATATAAAAATAAATTAAAATTGCATCTGTTTTTTTCAGTAGATGTACATCAGAAATGGGGGCGCATTGTTGGTGGGTGCATTGTTTTTTGTGATTTCTCTAGCATGCTGCAATCACTGGAAATCACCGGAAAGAAATGGAACATCTATGTGGGACAAATGTTTTCTGCCCTATGCAACCTGTCTCGTGGGAAGTCAGAATAATTTGTATAAGGTACCTCAGGAAATGCATAAAAAATGTACAACCAAAATCTAACCTTGATTATAAAGGTCAATTCCAGCATATAGATTATAAAGGTCAATTTTATCATATATTAAGATTAAGTTTGTGTTTTTTGGTTTGGTAATGAGTTAGAAGAAAAATTATACTTTCATCATTTACTCACCCTCAAGTTGTTCTAAATATTTATGAGTTTCTTTTTGTTCAAAATAATGAAAAAAAACTTTCATCATTTACTCACCCTCAAGTTGTTCTAAATATTTATGAGTTTCTTTTTGTTCAAAATAATTCCTGAAGCATACAAATGGAAAAACACCAACGAGTTGGCCGGTGACAGCCTCTGACGTCACTACCGGTGCGTCTATAAAACAGGCACCGGGAAAACACGTCATTCTCTTCTTCGTCTTTCGCTGACTGTTTTGTTTGAAGCGTGCATCTGAAAGAACCGGTAAGAGCGCTCTTTCTCTGTCTATCATGGCGATTACTAGCAAGCGTTTAGACAATGTATGCATCCGTGTTGGCGTTATTTGACACCCGATGACACACACGATCTTTACGTGATTTGTTTTGGGTAAAGAGCACGCACGCGATGTCTTTTGAGGAGGCAATCTGCGTGCATTGCGAGCGTTTTTTCAAGGAAAAAGCTCCGCTCTCGTTCGTCTCTCTTTTCGAAAAAAGGCAGCCATCTGCTTCCCGCGGTTCAGGACTCGCCGCTGCTGAGGCACGGAGGAGAATGAGCTCGTGAGAATTTCAGGTGGATCTGTCTGAATGGTTTTAAAGAGGGACTTTCCCTATCGCGCTCAAAAATGGCGGCGGACGAGAGAGAGTCTCGGGAGGATGATGTTATATCTTTAACACTTTCTGATACTGAGGTTAGTGCTCTGCTGGGTTTGTACCCAGGAAACGCAGGAGATATTTGAGGATGGTGAAGAAGCTGAGGCTGAGCCTTCTCAATTGTCCTGCCCTGCGTATGTAGAGCTGTTGGAGTTTATGGATCGCGCCTCGATGAGTGTTATCTTTCCGACCATAGCCCTCCAGCTCAGGTGAGCCTTCCATTTCTGCCTGATCTCCACACAGAGATCGAAAGGAAATGAAAGAGGCCGTTTTCTTCTCGCATCCATCGGTTTCAGCATAAGAGTTTTGCCGACATCGAGGCGATGCACGAAAACGGCTATGAGAGGATGCCCCCTGCAGAAAGAGCTTTCATTCTGCGGGGGAGACATCCTCTCTTAATCTCCCTTCTTGCCATCTAAGCCCTTCAAGCAATGCATCTTGCTTAAATGGCAAGGCATACGCAGCAGCAGGTCAGGCTGTGGCTTTATTACAAAATAAATGCTTCAAGCATATCAGACTGATCTGCTAAGGGACCTGGATAGAGGCGAAGGCCTTTTTCCTGATCAGGTAGCCGAGCTGCGCCGCACCACAGGCCTCTCTTCGGGCTACCAAGCAGGCCGCCTCTGCCATGTGCAGGACTATGGTGGCCATGATGGTGGCGGAGAGACATCTGTGGATGAACCTGGCAGACATCGGGAAGAAAGATAAGGCTTTCTTCTCGATGCTCAGGTTTCGCCTTCTGAACTTTTCGGTATTTCCGTTGAGACGGTGATCGAGAAGTTCGGGGAGATGAAGGCGCACTCCGCTGCTTTCAGATCCTTCGTTCCACGAAGGTCCAGGTCTGAGCCCGAACAACATAGGGGTCCTGGCCTGTCTCGATCTGAGGATCAAAGACGGGCACAGAAGGCTAGTGTCGCGACTCACGCTCCTCCCCCACCTGCGGGCAGGGTTAAGAGGAATGGTGGGTCATAAGGGGGTAAGCAGAAGCCTAAGGGATGTGATCCAGACGAGGCAGCGTTCTCATCGTCTGAGTCAGAGTGATACTGAGGTATCTACTCGTTCCCTTTAGGGGTTTTTAACTTCTGCTTTTATCCTCCCCTTCCTAATTCCCCTATAACCACCAGCTCTCCACCTGATCGAGGTTAGGTGGAAACCCTCTAACGCATAACAGTCTCCTATGCTGGACCTATAATGTTTTTTTGGCTGGTTCTATGTTCATAGCAACCACCTTAATGATGGTCCGGACTAAAAGGAGGCGCCCCTTGAGCGGGGCTCCAGCGCAGGAGGGTGGGAATAACCCTTTCTTTATATACTTATGTGTAAATTGCTGGTGGTTATGTGTTTTATGTTAATCTCTGTGAGTTTCCTTTGCAGTGCTCAGTTACAGTGTTTTGTAAACACTCGTCAGCACCAGCCATCCGGCTTCATGTTCCGGTATTAGGCGGCTGAGATCACAGGTTTCTGCGGGAGCCTCCTTGATCATCAGGCCTGGCACAGCACTGCAGGGAATTTCATGGATGTCCGGCCAGGAGACCCCTCAGGTGCTGTCGCATCCAGCGGGAAGTGAAGGTGGCAGTTACAGAAGTCTTCTTGTATATGCTGCCTCAGGTGATGCTCCCCTCGATAGAGGTTTTATAAAATTCGAGCTTGCCTCTCCCGTGCGGTTCAGCGCCTCTGCGATGCTTAGGAACCTTTAGGTACACACGCTAAGCTCTGTGTACTTTCTGGAAAACCACATGGTGGTCAGTGTGCACGTGAACACTTTGCGCACTTTCTAAAAATCCACGTATTGGTAAGTGTGCACGCAAGACTCTGCGCACTTTCTGAAATCCTGTATGGTAAGGGTTACGCGCTTTGCCTCGTTCCCTTTCTTGAGATGATTAGACCTTGGTTCCTTGGGCTCCATTCAGCCAGTGTATTTGTTTATACACTTCAAGCATCGCTTCCCTCAACATGAGGGGCTATTCGGGCGATTTTCGTGGTAGTTTAGCAGCGCTCCCCTTTTCCAAGAAGGGTCGCCTATGAGCGTGCTACTCTGGATTCAGGAGTTCTCCTCTCATATGAGACTGAGTTCACTGTTTTTCCCAGAGCGCTCCAGCATTATTTCCACAGATCGAGTTGATGACTCTCAAACATACTTTTTTGAGATGCACCATTCCATCTATGAGCTGCTCTATCAGAGTGCCACGAGAGCCCTTCCTTAGAACAGTATTTGAAAATCCATGATATGGTAAGTGTGCACGTGAAGTCTTTGCACACTTTCTGAAATCCACACTGTGGTAAGTTCGCACGCTAGTACTCTGCGTTCTTTCTAAAATCCTATATGGTGAGGGCGTTGCGTGGTTGCTTCGTGCCCTTTCTTGAGCTGGGTAAAAGCCCCGTTCATCTTGGGCGCCACTCCACCCATGTATCCTCGGATACCTATCTAAACAGGGTGTTGCTACTGGAGATCTGTTGAGACAGCTCCTTCAGCAAGCTTTTGCGGAAGCAAGCTGTAGCCCCTGTGTGATAGGCAAGACTTAGTATAAAATGCTAGGTTCCTAGCCGTATCCCTTTAAAGGAATCTTTCCTGATTCCAAGCCTTTAGCTCTACCACTGGGCCGAGGCCCTAACAATTAAGTTGGGTATGTAGCTTAGGCCTTTGGCCGTAAGGGGTATTGTCACAGACAGCCGTCTAAACGTCCCGGGGGCAACTCCCATTGAAATGGTAGAGTTTGTACTTAGTGTTCGCCATGATTCTGGCCTGCACTCCCCTCAGCATGGCGGCGTGGGGAATACTGTTCCCCATCATACTGTATACTGTTCACAGTTCGAAGTTCCCTTGAAAGGGAACGTCTCAGGTTACGAATGTAACCATGGTTCCCTGAGTAGGGAACGAGACACTGCGTCCTCTAGCTCCCTGCCATGCTTCGGACGCAAGCTTCAGACGAAGAAGTGAATGACGTGTTTTTCCCGGTGCCTGTTTTATAGTCGCACCGGTAGTGACGTCAGAGGCTGTCGCCGGGCCAACTCGTTGGTGTTTTTCATTCATGTGTATGCTTCAGACACGGGTCACGACGAAGTGTTCCCCATAGTGACCCCTAGAGGACGCAGTGTCTCGTTCCCTACTCAGGGAACCATGGTTACATTCGTAACCTGAGACGATTTTCCATACATGGCAAACATACCAACATTCTTCAAAATATATCCTTTTATGTTCAACAGAAGAAAGAAGCTCATACAGGTTTGGAAGAATTGAAGAGTGAGTAAACGATGACAGAATTTAAATTTTTTGGGTGATCTATCCCTTTAATGCAAAATTACAATGCATTGATATCCCAATAAGTGTATTTATTTATTTATTTAAACAAAAATAAGGAAAGTTTGTCAAACCAGACTTGTGTTTTTGTACATTAAACCTGTATGACTGTGTTCATGTGGATAGATATTTTTACACAATATTGACTCGTTCATTGTATGGAGACAAATAAAACACTTTCAAAAGAGTTTTTCAAAATATCTTTTGTGTTACAGAAGAATATCATACAGGTTTCCAATGACGAGGATGAGTAAATGATGACAATTGTCATATTTGCAGAATTTCTAATGACTGATAATGACTGAAGGAATCAGAATAAAAATACTCAGATAACTTACTGCAGGTGCTGTTTTTAGCAAATGTGAAGAGAGATCACAACCACAGATTTTAGTGTTGACAGCTGAGAAAACAGCAGATTTTTAGAGGGGGCCAAAGCAGCTTTTCCTGTAAATAGGATCCAGGCTTCTATTTAATTCTGTTGCACTACATCTACTTTTTAATGCAAGAATGTATCCTGCTGAAGGCCAAATGTGTATGAGATCCACAAAAATATACACAAAGCCACTGATACCGTACAACACACCTACACTGGTACAGCCACATGGATATCTGATATAGATGAATAATGACTCGCTTTGCTGGGGGACACTCCTGAAATGCATCATGTAGTTTTTTTTTTTTTTTTTTTTTTTTTTTTTAATGTAGGTTTCATCAAACTTGCAGATAAGATATTTCATGAGGACAAGATAAGGCTGGTTCAGACTAGATACAAACCCCAGACAGGTGGCCATTCATTTTACTCCTAATTAATTAGTACACATAGTAAGGGGGCAAAGGACCTTGATATGTATTCAAGTAGTGTATTAATTAAAACAGATAACAGACTGCCTAAAGACACTTCATTTGTCTTTGTCACTTAGAATGTTCTCTAACTTGAGACTTTAAACCAACACTGCATAAAGAATGACCCAGACCGAGAGGAAATCTTGCAATATCACTTACACTAACAGCATGCAAATGTGATGAAATAGCTGTTCAACAGGGTTCTGCTCCATTCTGCTTTGACCTGAAAATGAATTTTATTAGAATTTTGAATTGAGCTGAAATTCGAAATAAAACCAGGTAGCAAATAGGATAGAGAATCATTTTTCAAACATGACATTTTTTAATTAAACAAGATAAAAAGTTCATCAAGACAAAGTAAAAAAAAAAAAAAAAAAAAAAAAAAACTTGCAGTTGAAAAAAAAAAAAAAAAAAAAAAATACTTTTTATTGATATTTTTTAGATATTGTATTAAAGATTGAATGAAAGATTTGACAGAACCACAAAATGATAGAATGACAGAGACATAGTTACACAGACATACAGGCGATAGATAGATAGATAGATAGATAGATAGATAGATAGATAGATAGATAGATAGATAGATAGATAGATAGATAAAATGACAGAATGATACTAGATAGAGCAATAGATAGAACGATAGATTTATCACATGAACACAAGCTTTTTTTATTTATTTTTTTTGTACATTTTTTTTACACCTTCTAAAGTGACACTAACCACTGTTTTTGCTGGTCAGGCAGGCAGCATTGTTCTCACCTTGCACTGTACACTCATGTTTATAGCCTAGAATGACCTCAGCAACCGACCTAAACACCAGCAAAAGCACATCAAAGCGCTGGAGAAAGTTGGGGCCGGTCGATACCGGCGCAGAGAGTGGGATAATGTACGGCATCCATTCTGAACTCCCCTTGCCTGTCATGCAGTGTTGGTGACAAATCGTTGGTGACATATCGTCACGTCCAGGTGGAGAGAGCATCCTTATCATGAGCTGACACCTCTGGCCAGCAGGTTTTGTTCATCTGTTCGAGTTCATCCTTGAAGAAAATGATATATTAATGGCACGTCCCCCTGGAGGTCGTCTATGCCTCTGGTTCTGTTTCAGAAAAAAATAAATAAATAAGACTCTAGCAACATCTTTAGTGTCTGCTCTCAAGTACTTCCAGTGTTATTGTAAAAGCAATGTTTTTGTACACAAACTCAGCGATATATCTGTTTATGTCTGTGTATTTATATAGTGATGGATTAATGTGCATGTGGAATATCTCCTACACATTTCCTTCTGCAAACTATATAAAAAGACGCTTTATTTCCTCCAAGCAATGCAACTTTTTATTATTTTCATGCATTTGTTGGAGCTCATTATTTTGAGTACATAATGGAACAACTACACCTTGTCTCATGGTAATTCATTATCCGTAGTGTGGACCAGTTTTTCATAACAGAGAAATTTTGAATGAAGCAGCTCATGTGTTTGTTGTACGAGTGTGTTGTGAAACAGAGAGAAGTCATGCGTATATTGAGGATGTAATCAATATCTGATTTATTTTTCATTCCCACTCTCAAACAAGCTAAAGTAATTATGAATTGCTGTAGGTAATTTGTTCTCTGATAATGAGCAGCACAGGCCAACATGAAACCGTCTATAGACTGATAATATCTTCGATAAGCTGATTTCTTTTTTTTTTCTTTTTTTTTTTAAGAAACAGACTATAAAATTGTCAGTAAAATAACATTTAATATAAAATGGAATTCATAAGTATGATGCCACTAGTCAAATGCAATTTTGCAATTGTGCAAATCTGGTCTTTTGTATGGAGTTGTTAAATGGTCATTGTAATAAATTCCTGACAAATTTTAATAAGTATAAATATTCATAAAAATAATTATATTTTGCTATATATATATATATATTTTTTTTTTAAGTATTAAAATAAGAAATACACAATCTTTCAAAAACTTGGGTAGTATGATTTCTTAAAAAAAAAAAAAAAAAAAAAAGATTTTTATCCAGCAAGGATTCACTAAATTTATTAAGACATTGATAATATAAAAAAAATTCAAGAATAACAATTTTAAACACTTTGTAAATAATGTGACTAAAAATATGTTAATATATAAAACAGTGATTTAAATAAAAAACTTTTGAACGGTAGTGTTCATTTACTACATAATATTTCTTCACTTGAGTACTTTAATACATTATTTTAATGCTTTTTATGTAATTATTATTTCCATAAATACATTTATTTGTTATCTCTGGAAATAGTAAGTATTAGGTTTCTGAAACAATGAAATGTATGACTTTAAAATGTAACTCCATAATTCTAATTCTAATTATATAATATTATTATTATATATATATATATATATATATATATATATATATATATATATATATATATATGATATATATATATATATATATATATATATATATATATATAAATCATATTTCATTCCTAGGTTTTAATATGTTCCTGGACCTTCTGACTCCACTGTATATTGTTGTGTCATTGTTTCTTTTTACTTTTCTTGAGTTTCCTTGGTCTCCCTGTTATCTGTTCCTCTGCAATGTTGAGCCATAATTCATTCGGGGTAAAATGGTAAATCCATTTAGAGCTTTAAATAATTAATCAGACCTTTCTCCAAGTTACAAATCCTTCATTATTTATGCAAAATGCTTATTGGACCATAGCAACATTTGCTGCACTCTGTAATTACTTGTGGAGTACCTTAACGTGTTTTCTTTCTATAGATTATAGCCCTACTAACCCAAAAGCAAGCAATTCCACGAGCAACCCGGAATACAAGCTAATATTTTATAAACGTAAGAAGTAGTGATCTCGTAAAAACACAATTTTTCATTCTGTCTATGGTGCCTGAACGTGTAACTTCACACATTATAACAGCACCTCAGTTAGAAACACAATGCAATGCAACACAATAGCTTTTCATTAATTCATGCTAGTTTGCACACCATTAAGTGTAGACTAAAGAAAAATGCCCCTTTGTAAACTCTTCCTTTGTGGGGGAAAAAAAAAAGAACAAGAAACTGAAAAGGTCAAAGAACAGCTCATAATGTATTCTTTTACATCACCTGTAAAAGAACCAATATCAGACATTCCCTTTTTCGACAAATCCAAGAGACTGAAAAGCTTTTCAATCTATTGTGTTCACCCCTGCCATAGAAATTGGCTGCCTGTGTCTTGACCTTGGCCTCTGGTTACAACATCACTTGGTTCTGTCGAAACCCTCTCCTCTAGCAATACTATAGACCACACTTTCCAGCTTTCCAGCTTAAAATTTAAGCATTAACTAAATGCATTATGCGTACCATTATTCGTGTTTGTTATTAATGATGTTATTCATTTAGCAAAACAATCATTCGTGCGTAAATCACATGTAAGCTATACACTTAACAATCAATCAATGGATTATGAACGACATTCATTATGCATATGTGTTTATATATGCATGTAAACATTATTGAATAATAATTATCTGATAAAAACAAATGATGTAATAATTTAGCAATATCACATGTATTGAAAGGTTAGTATTACTAAATATGCATCCATCCATCCAAACACTTTATTAAAATGATTAAATTAACATAAATAATTATCTGATTTCACAATAACATCTATTGAAATCTTATTATTACTTAATATCCATCTACAAACATTGACAAATATTGGAAAAAGATCAAATATATGGTGCGGTTTGCTGCAAATAATTGGCTACATGCTATCTTTAACCTTTTATTTGTTAAAATTAATATTAATATATATATATTTTTTTAAAAATACTGCAGTCTGTTCAACTACACATAAGCACATGTTAACATCTCCAGGACAGTTTTAAATGAAAAATATGTTTAAAATGTTCCCATTAAAAGCCACAGCCAAGCCATTATGCACCACTGAGGAAACAGTTCCCAGACTCCTCATGTGCAGTCAGCATCTATGCGGCCTACATCATCTCCTCAGGGCTACACATGCCCCAACAATGAGCAACATTATGCAGAGACTAGCGAACGGCTCATTAAAGAAAGTTCAGCGTTCTATGCATGTCAGTCATGCTACGGCTCTGCCTGCGAGCACAACATCCTAATTGGCTTCTCTTTACATCAAACCAAAAACAGAAAGTGGACTATAAATTGGCGGAATCAGATCAGCTATGAATCACTCTTATTGAACATATGACTGTTGTAAGCAGTTAAATGCATGCTGGGGGTGGTCTGAGTTCAGGGATGAGTATGCATTATGCTGACTATAGGAGATTCTGCCTTATGAGCAATATGACTGCTGCCTGGAGAAAAAAAAAAGATTTTAGAACCAACAAGGACTTTATACCCTACAAAATGACAAGTAATGAGTAGTTCATTGTAATGAATACAGTAGTGTACTAAATGTAGCTTAGATTGAAAATTAATACAGTAGTGTACTAAATGTGAATATATATATATTATGATGATATACATATATATATATATATATATATATATATATATATATATATATATATAACATACATATATATATATATATATATATATATATATATAATTGAATATCACAGTAGAATTACAGTAGAAGTGAGTATATATTAAATTATATTAAAATAAGTGTTGTGACAGATCACTACAGTATATTGCATCAGTTAAACTGATTGCCATTTCATATTTACTTACAGTAAAGAACAGTATTTTATTTCAACCACGGAAAGGCGTAAATACATGCAATTTTTCACCTTTAAGTCCACTGAAGTTAATCTACTCTCCTGTCTGATTTGTTTGTCGATGGCTGATTCGCCATATGATTGGTCAGATCGCCTGTCAATCAAGCTCTTTGCAAACGGTCAATTACTACTTTAATAAAAACCAACAACATGTATTTTTAAAAAGATGCAATGGTTGCAATCTTTTACAAATGGAATTGCAAAATAATAACTGTAAACTCACCTTTGGTTGAGCAAATATTGCAGACAAACAGAGACGTGTAGATAATGCCACTACGTTCAAAACACTTTCCAGGGAAATCTATCACAGAAAACGCAACAGGCCTGAGTCTGACTCGTGATTGATTCAGTTCATAAGAGTCAATTATTTGCAAGACAGACTGCAAGTAACCGGCAAGGACAACAAAATACAGCAATGTGTATTCTATTTATTGTCTGGAGCGTTCTTCTCTCATTACATTCATTGCAGCCTGCAAGTTCACAACTCGCAGTTTCTCAAAGAAGTGCTATAGTTACTATATGAGTAGCAGGTTATTACAATACTGCATTTTATTCGCATAAACCAAAGAATGCAAGCACTCAAGGACTTGAGCATCATGGAAGCTATTTCTTCCTGGTTCTTGTATCTTTCCCAGCACAATCATGTCTCTTGCTACAATATTGTATCTACAAGAGTGAGTGAGTGGGAATGCTTGACACCTAGAGCTAAGTGAATGCCACGTCACTCATTCTAACAGCTGGCCAGAGCAAAGATAGATGGCCAGGATGGCTGGGAGTGGATAAAACGAAGCCGCCACCGGTCCGTATCTTCTTCTACAGACCCATCTGCAGTGAACCTATGTGGCTCTGCCAGGTTTTGTTCCCTCTCAAGCCCACGACACCCAGCCGCTAACACAGACAGGAACACCAGCTCGAAGTGTCGCTGTTATTTTTCAGCCTGTCAGATGACACAGAGCAATGAAGGATGAGAAACACAGTGTTAATTTGGGAGTCTGAATGGTACATCTGGGAACAAAGATGTGATTTTGGGGCAGCGAGAGGCAGTTCTCTCGGATCAATGCTTTGACACCACTGCACCCACCTGAATTGTGTATTGTGTCATTAGAGTGTATGCCGTCTGGTGTCGGGTTTAATAATAATGAATTTTAAGCTTGTTAAAGGGTATTAAGAAACACATGAGCATGCTCAAACGCACACAGTCGAGTGGTAGGAAGAGAAAATGTGGGTTTTTCATGTCCCAAAGGATGGTACGATGGATTGGCACTCTTGTTGTGAGTGTTTTTGCTCATTTAATACAAATCCCTGCTCTCAAATTGAGATGCTTCATTGAGACCCTCGGTGGCACATTAACCCAGTAGACCATCATCAACTTTATCTAAAACCAGCAAAAAAACATGCTCCCATTTGGAGAGGGAGGAGGAAAAACACAAAGCTTGTGTCTATGGGTTGCATTTATGCACTTTGGAGAAGAGAGCCAATCAAAATTTGCATTTAGATTAGAGTTGTAATGGAAAAAAATGGGGCGATGAATCTTGCTGAGGTAAAACAAGGACTAATTTTCTTGTTTGCCAAATAAAAACATACAGGCTCTACAGTGAGTGGAAAATATGTATATGACTTGGTTTTATGAGGAACTGTAATTACCAGATATTGCAGTATTTAACTGATAATGGCTGCGTGGTAAATGCACACAGATGGGCGACATAAATTACATTTCATTCAGATAAAGTCAAAAGAAAGGTCCCCGTACTATAAGATAAGCTTAGCCACATTTTAAAGAGCAATGGTTCATCCAAAAATACAACTTTTGACATTTTACTCACTCTCAGTAAAATCCTGTTTTCTATGGAATACAGAAGCAGAAATTATGATTAATTTTCGCACAGCTATTTTCCACACAACATTTAAGCCATTATTCAAAGCTTTTTTTTCTTCTCTGGCAAAGCTCTAGAATCCATTTACAATTGCTTTCAGAATTTTATTTATTTATTTTTTTTTTAAATATGCATTTTAGCACTGTCAAAGTCATGGGGTTTTTTATACCTAGAGATATGCATGAACGGATAAAATAATGTCATTTATTTATAATTAAATATAGGATATACTATGATATAATATAATGAATAAATATACATTTATAGTAAACTATTCAATAAAATAAATTAAACATGCTTTTTTTAGCTGCATGAAGATACTTGAAAAAAAATGTAACTAAATAAATATAAATCAAGTAAATAAATATATAAATAAAAGCATTCAGGTTTGAAATGACATGATGGTGAGTAAATAATGACAATTTCTGTACTACTTAATCATACCTGTTCTTGTCATCATTGAAAACCTATTATATGGCCTCTACTTATAAACAAAACCAGTCACAAAGCCCTTAATGTTAATTTATGCAGGCTATATTAGACCTAGAAGTCAATTAGATAAAGACAGCAATTTTTATTATTTAAATCTGCTGAGGTTTTCTCATGATTTTTTAATAGAAATAGAAGTTAATTTGATTTTCCTTGCGCCCAACACTCACCCCAATCCCCCCATTCAAATCATCCGAGACCCCAAACTAACAAAGGTAGTTAATTAAACAGGCCGATTTTTAGGACACACGGACACACGACTGGATGATCTTGTAAAATTTAACAATAAGGTTAATAAGCAAATGCCACACACAGAAACAATGAGCTTAATTCTCCGGCTTCCTCCATCCATTCCCTTATTCACTTATAGATAAGCACAACTGAAAATACCAAGTATTTCTTTCAGAGACAGACACTCTAATTTTCATCACCAGATGTGTGTGTGTGGACTCGTTGCTATTCTCCCAGCCATAATGGCAATCATTTGACTGTCAGCAGATATCAGTCTCAATGCAGGGCTGATGAAGATACAATCCTCCTCTACTTCACCCAGAGCCCCTCAGAGAACAAAAGCACAATGCGATACTCCAATGGGCCCTATTTAAGAGCCACTGCTAACTGCTCTCAATTTGACGCCTCAGCACCTTTATTTACTCACACACCTCTGAAATACAAATTCAATCGGCTTCTTTATAAGCGCCCCAGAAAAAGCGCTTGTTGCAAGAGGGAACAGAGAGATTTGTGCTGTTTTCTTTTCCCCTCATTCTTTATATTCATGCAAATCAGATCAGGGCTGAGCGAATGCTAAAGAGTATCATGGGGTCTCCACATAGCCCCTGAGGATGGGCATCTGGGGCTATTTTCATAAGCATTTTATTTAGATTGTGACCTTAAGTCATACAATAAACAGGCTTTCATTATTACCTCTCTATTTATACGTTTGCCCCATGCACTCGGATTTCTCATTGCACATTAATAAATATCCACGTCGGAATCTCAAACACCTCCGGTTTATGCTCAAAGTGCTTTCCGTAAAAACATTCTGCTCTGCATTGCTTGGAATTATTGAAATGCGAAGTAGAGTCCATGAAGAACCTGTGACTGCGGAGACATTAATTATATTAGAGAGATGCCAGCATCTGTGAAAGGTTGCACCGCACAGAATGTGTAGTAATCAGAATCTATGCTGGCCTAAAAGTGCCAAGATCAACCAATAAAAAGCAAGTAAAAAAAAAAAAAAAAAGCTGAGATTTAGGATCTTTGTATTTGAATTGCATAATAACATTTTGCTCCATTTGGATTGCAAAGTTTTAACATAAACTGATAAACTTGTGTAATACATCATGTCATGCATATATTAAATGCATACACTGAAACAGGTTTCTACACAAAACAAACAAATAAATAAAGGTTCAGTTTATTATTAACTATTTGAATCTATTTGTTTTTATTGAAATAATCATATTTTCAGAATGTATTTATTCAAATTCTTAGGGCTGTGAATTCATTTAAAAGTGTTAAGTTAAAAAGTATGAACATGGTAAAAATATGACTAGCGGTGGAACAATGGCAATTAAAATGTATGAGACTGAAAAAAAAAAAAAAAAAAAACGATTTATTGATGACAAATATGTATACAACCCTGGTTTTTGTTGTGTACTTTTACTGAAATCTTACAGTTTTTATGTATGACTGACATGTTTAAAGTGTGTAATCCAAATGGATAGAAAATGTATATGCAATTCACATACATATATCATAAATTCAGTTGTAGTGAATATACGGATGCTTGCTGAAATCAAGTAAACTTGCTCTTTACAAAGACGTCTAGTCTCAAACAAAACTCTGCTGCCACTAACCTGGCAAATGTTGGCAGAACCAGTGATTAGTTCTTCCTCCTGTCAGTGTTCACCTTTATTGATAAAAAGCCTGCTTTCTTTGAATAATTTCTCAAGATCTGAAAATAAAAAAGGACATGCAAAAGTATCCATTTACTATGAGATCCATTAGCTGCTGAAGGTAAAGTGGATGGGATATAGACCTAATTGAGATATAATAGGTTGCCATTAATATAACCATTTGAGCATGGAATATCTGATTGCAAAGTAGTTGTTTCTAAAAGCAGAGCAGTTGATTCTGACAGAAGTCAGACTTCTATATTTAACCTTAAATAGAAGTGTTTGTGATTGATGCTGCAGTGTCGTATCTCCTTCCAGAATAAGAATAAAGAGTTGTGTCAGATTTGGTGACAGAAGCAGCATATGAATGAATTTGTACAAACTCAGTTTCAAGTAAATTATTGACAGAAATGCTAAAATGTGATAAACATTGCACAGATAATTTGGTATCAAATATTGATTTAGCAACACAAGTAATGGACATATCTGCTTCCCCAGCACTTCCCAAACTGGAGTTCATGTGAAAATAAAGAATGAAACTGAATAAAATTTCACAAAAAAAATTAACAGAAAAATAATAGTAAAAATATTAAAAAAGGGGAAAAAAAATATATATATATATATATATATATATATATATATATATATATATATATATATATATATATATATATATATATTTACCATTTCATTTTTAATTACACTTTTACAATATTTGTAAATTTGATTTATTACTCAAAAACCAGCAACAGATGACCAGTTAGAAGATCAGATGATAACAGACATCAGCAATTGAAAAAGCCTGCTCTCTCAAATTCACAAAATTAAATGTAGCTTTTTCCATCAATTAAAATTAATATTCTGTCATTTGGCATTTGCTAAACGGGATTAAAAAGAAAAAAATAGCTGGCATAGTTTTTTTTTTTTTTAAAAGAAATGGTTTGTTGCTGTGGAAAATTACTCATCTTAGTTACTGCCAAAAGATTATTTGCTAGAACTACTCAGTCAAAAACTCTTTTTAAATCACTGTTTTGACAGTTTTACCTGCATTTTTCTGCAATTACGGAACCCAATCATTCTGCAAATGCAATAACAACAACAACAACTGGAAGACCTCAGTATGGAGTCTGTATGTGTCTGCCAAGGACTCTGATCCAATGGGACCAAATGGAAAAAACAATGATTCAGAATGAGTGTTTCCATTAAGTAAAGTGTTGCAAATTAACACAATTATCATTTGCTTGGAAAGTGCTCTTATGGGAGAGCAGTAGTGGAACAGTGCTTTCCAGTCAGCCTAATGAAGCTTCTCGTTTAACAGGAATCAAATGTAGCAAGAGGGAGAATTAGGCATGCCAGTGATTTATTGGCTCTGAAGATTTCATTTCCTTCTCTCTAATAAATGTTTTCAACAAGGGACACTTACACAGTAAAAAAAAAACTATTACTTTTTCATCCTCCCTCACTCAGAAGTTCCCGACGCTGTTCACTTTTCTACACACACTGAACAAAATCCATTAAAGCGAACACGCAAACATAAATCGTCTCCATCTGGGATATTAGATGAAAACGGAAAATCAAACTGCCCAAAAAGAGCACAAAGTGACCGTCTGCTTCTTTTTTTTTGTTTTTGTTTACTGGCCTTGTACAATTCTCTGAGCTTCTGGAAGGTCTGTATTAAGAACATTTTAGCTAAAAAATCTGCTTTTTCAAAAAAACACAAAAACAAAACAAAAGAAAAACCTTTCTGATTCGTTCTGTTATATTTTGGAAGAATAATGTATCAGTCATGACGACGCAAGCTGAATGCTGTTAATATTCATTTGTAAACTGCACTGTTTACCCACTGACAAAATGTACTCATGAATAAAGAGAACCCTATAATCTGCGTACAGATATAGCCATGCCATATGAATTAATATGACTATTTCAAGTCATCTCTCAATTTACCCAGTGAACATATGGTGCGGTTTCAAATAGCTCATTTAAAAGTTCAGGTGTTACAAAGGACAAAGACACTGAGAAAAGTTTCATAAATGAGTCAGCTTGTTAGCAGAAGCTTTCATACTGAAGTGACTTAGAAGAAAGAGTTTTTTTTTCTGATGTGCAGTCAAAAACCCGGGCTCTGATCCTAGACCTTGTGAAAGACACAAGGAATAAGATTTTCAAAACTTTTAGCACATTTATGCAACTTTCTAAGGAGTATCGGCATATTATTGGTTGATCTCTACTTAAGAGGTTCCATTTAATTTAGGATGCTGCCATTAAATGTAGGCAGTAGACAGAAAGCCAGCTCACTCAGGTTTTGGTTTTATCTGTAAGCTGTGTATAGCATGCATACACATCTGGCCAGGTACTGTACAGCAGCTGATTTAGCTCCAACTCTCTTCCCATCGACTCTGATGCTCATTGTTAAAGACTACGCAGCAGCGTTGCTCCAGGAACAGGCTCTATTGCTCCACAGTGCTTTGTGCATTCAGCTCTTGAACTGAAATCAAAGGACTGAAAGCTTATGTTCAGGACAAAGAGGGTTTCAGACCCATAAATGATGTGTCACTGCTGCTAGTGTTGTTGAAGCTGCAGGGTTTTCGGATTCCTCTGCTCGCACTGACGGCATTTCCTTACTGATCTTTTTCCTTCTATTCTCTCTGTCTCCCTCATCTTACGTCTTGCTCTGAGATCCCTTTTCTGATGTCCGACCACAGCTTGGACTTTCAAATCAGAATGTCTAACACCAGGGGTTTTCAACTTGACATGTGCTTCTTTCAGGGCATTTAAAGACACAAAGCTCCAGATCCGACAACTGCCCCATTCGTTTTCATTTGCTATGTATTTTAAAAAAGACCCTGGTCTCCAAAACTCTGATATGTGACAGGTAGCAGGGATATCTAAAGTCCAGATGCTCGGAGCCATCTCTGAGCTGTCAAATGATGTTTCCGTCTCCTAAACACAGGGTTTTGTTTGCATTCGTTTGGTGCTTGTAGGCCGTGATTTGGCAGCAAGGCCTGGCGTGCTCCCATAGGGCTCTGCTGACTCAGTGCCTTCCGTATCTCTGCTGTTCCTCGCCCGCGGCTATCTCTGTCTGTGCGTTCACACTCGCTGTGTCTTCAGGGGGTAAAGGAGAGTTCATTTCTGTGATGTTATGGCAGCTGCACTGCTTTCAGCAGGTCAGACAGAAGTAGATCAAGGAGAGTGTAAAAAGATTGGGAACATGCAGATTGAATTGTGAGAGTCAAATTAGGAGTGTGGACTATTTAAATAATTCCACTTTTTTTTTTTTATCAAAGGAATGGTTCACCCCAAAATGAAAATTCTGGAACACAAAATATGGAATTCTGAATAATCATTATGCAGCTTTTAAAGACCGTTCATAGTGAATACAGCTGTCAAGCTTCAAATACCTATTTAGACAATATGAAACAAAGTAGTCTGTACAATTTGTACACTATAAAGAAAAAAAAAAGGTACAAAAAGCTGTCAGTGGGGCAGTACCTTTTTAAAGGGTAATAAAAATCTGATATAGTAATATGGACTTTTAAGGTTATAATATGCACTCTTTAGGGGTAAAAATGTACAATGGGTCACCCCAGTGACTGCTTTTGTACCTTTTATACTGAAAGTATTTGCTAAAGTGTTTTGAATGTTCTTTTTAAGGGGCAATATTTGCTCCCTGGATTATTTATTTATTTATTTGGAATGTAGTATATATTGGCATATATGAGTCATATTGGCTACTTTTATGCTGTTTTTGTACTCAAGAAACATTTTCTATTATTAATGTATAAAAGCGTTGTGCTGCTTAATATTTTTGTGGAAACTGTGATCCCCCTGGATTCTTGGTAAAAAATAAATAATAATAAAAATAATAATAATAAAAAAAATTGATTTACAAATCTTTTATTCAAATGTTTTTACTGTCACTTTTATTACATTTAGCATATCCTAAAAAAAAAAAAAAACAATTCTGAGATGTAGTGTTTTTTTTTTTTGGACACTTAAGCCACTAAAATGTCTTTGAAATATATAACAAAATATCAGGTAGCATTTATTTTAAAATAAATATATGAGAAGCAAAAAAAAAAAAAAAAAAAAAAAAAAAAAAATATTGTGATTGAATATCAGGGGCAGCTGTGGCCTATTGGTTAGAGAATTGGACTTGTAACCAGAAGGTCGCAGGTTCGAGTCTCTGTGCTGGCAGGAGTTGTAGGTGGGAGGGAGTGAATGAAAAGCACTCTCTTCTACTCTCAATACCCATGGCTGAAGTGCCCTTGAGCAAGGCACTGAACCCCCAGTTGCTCCCCAGTGCTCCCCGGGTGCTGGAGATATAGCTACCCACTGCTCCGGGTGTGTGTTCACGGTGTGTTCACTTCTCACTGCTGTCTGTGTGCACTTGGATGGGTTTAATGCAGAGCACCAATTCCGAGTATGGGTTACCATACTTGGCAAATGTCACAACATCAGGAATATAAACATTATATAATGAAATATAAACATTAAGACAAACTGACTTCACACATCCATGCAGAAGAAAAGCTGGTTAAGAAAAGTTTTGAGAAAAGCTTATTAAAGTTACCTTTTTTTATATGTTTTACACTGCCTGAAGATTGTCCTTCTGTGGTATGTGAAATAAATTCCAGCATACATGGAAGTAAATGACATCATAATTGTTGGTAAGCAAACATATATTTGTAGCCATTTACTCCATAGTATGAAAAAAAAATAAATACTATGGCAACCGTCAACTGTTTGGACACCAACATTCTTCAAAATATCTTCTTTGGCACTCGAAAGAAAGAAATTTGTAGAGGTCTGGAACAAGTTAATGGGGAATAAACAATGACAATATTCATTTTTGGGTGAACTATCCCTTTAAAAACAGTCCTTATTTAGGTCTTCAATCTGTTTGGCGAAAAGATAAGAAGAAATAAATGTGTCGCTACAGCCCTAGTGGGATGGAGTTCTCAGGACTGCTGGGAGATTTAAGTAACAGACATGATTGGCATTTAATCCAGTCTGCCCGAGGTCTCTCTGGGGCTTAAGCTCCATCCGGAAGGGTTCGTTTCCCTCCTTCCTTCTGCCTCACGCCCTGGGCCAGGCTGTGATGGAGGACATGCATGGGACGGTAGTTCAGGCCACCGTGCAAAGCTGCAGGCAGTTGTTCTAGATGGCTGGCTGGTTAATAGAAAGCTTAGCTCCGGGTTTGAGTCACTCAAATGGCCACTAAGTCTCTTACAAACCTTGGACAGCGAAAAGCTCCTGATCCTATAGTGTTTACACAGCAATACCGTATTGACTAGAACATACAGCAAATGAATGGGAGGACAAACAATGTGCATAAACCTTGGAAAACATTTCATGCTGCTTTTGGATCCAGAGGGTTCCTACCTCAGACCGTCTATCACAGGCACATACTGTACCGCTACACTTTTCCTTCTGCCGATAAACATCGGTTCCTCTAGTAGCCAAAAGTGGCATTGATTTAGATAGAATCTAAGACGATCAGTGCACCTTTTCCAGCTGAATGGAAGTCACTGGAAGTGCTGAACAGAAGAAAGGCCACTCAATAGAGTAGTGTGAGAACTTTCTTAATAAGGGGCAACATTTAGCCACTGAAACTGATTTTCAGGGTAATTTACAGTATATACTTTTTCTTCTAATTATAGAAATTTCAAACATATTTCAGCTTAAAAATTAAATAAGTGAGCCTACCAGAATTTAATTGAATGGAGATGTTAACAAATAAATTTAATTCAATCTGATGGCTATAAAATAAATCAACATATTAAAATACTGTAAACACACACACACAAACATAAATGTTTCAATTAAATACTGTAATGTACACATTAGTTGAAAGGTTTGGGGTTGGTAAGATTTTTAAATGTTTTTGAAAGATACTCAAGATGCTCACCAATTCTGTATTTAATCAAAAATACAGTATGAAATACTATTACAGTTTAATAACTGTATTCTATGTAAAACTGTTTTCTATTGTAATATTTAAAAAAATGCAATTTATTCTTTTCTTGGGATTACTCCTGTAATGTGCTGATTGAGACGTTAGACATTTGGATCCATCTGCAGGCTTTTAATAGACAAAACATGGTAATAAACAGGCATGGGTCAAAACAGGGGCAAACAGGTATAATCCAAGAGCAGGCAAAAAGAGTAATCCAATAAGCAACCCAAGGTCAAAATATGTAGGCAAGGCAAGACCGAAACTAGACAGTGTCACACGTTAACAGGCTAAGACAACGCTATCTCACGCCAATTCGTACATATTTTATGAGGTGGCTAATTCGTACGAATTCGTACGACCTCACTCGTACGATTTCATACGATTTGGCTAGACCCCAGTAACGGTTAAGTTTTGGTTAGGGGTAGGGTTAGGTGTAGGTCATTCATACAAATTTATACGAATTGTGCAACTCCTAAAATACATACGATTTGGCAAAAATCGTATGAATTTGTACGAGTGTGGTCGTACGAATTCGTATGAATTAGCTACCTCGTAAAATATGTACGAATTGCCGTGAGATCGGGCTGGCTGAGCTATTATGATCTATTTGTGTGTGTATTTGTGTATGTTTTATTTTGTTCCTGATATGAAACAGGTGTGGTGCAATAATGAGTTCATAGGCAGGGGTTATTGGGAAATGGAGTCCAGAGAGAGACGACAAAACCCCTTGTCGTGACAACTCCAGACTTTAGTGTCACGTGATCCTAAAATGATCCTAAAAGTCATTCTAATTTGCTGCTTTAGAAACATTTCTTATGATCATCAATAAAGATCATGTCATGCTGCTTAATATTTTTGTGAAGACTGTGATAAAGTTATTATTTCAGGATCATTGGATAAATAGAAACATTATCATCATTACAACATTTATTTAAACCTTTCATAACATTCTACTCACTATCACTTTTGGCAAATTTAATGCATCCTTATAGAACAAAATTAATTATTTTATTTCTTTATAAAATTATTCTGTTTTTATATAAGTTTTTAGTAATTTTGTTGTGTTTTTGTCATTTGTATTAGTTTTATTATTATTATTATTATTATTAATTTAAATTACATTGACTAGAAATGTTGATAATCAACTGAAATGAAATAAATTTACTGTTATTTCATGTTACAAAAAAATATTTTAATGATTTTAGTATTAGTTGACTGTAATAGCCCCGACTCAATGCAGAAGTACTAAACCCATAAGCAGACTATTAATATATATCAAAATAATTTTTTCTGGTCATTTTGCTGCCATTTTTGCCCTGAGCCCTGGTTGATTTGGGACATTGCAATGTTCTCATCAGCATGCTACTGAGTTTTATTGTTAACCTGTGAGATTGTAGAGTTAAGAACTCATTTGATCTTCAGCATTTTCTTATATACCAGTCCTTGTTGCTTTCTGAGTATCGACCGCATACTCATGTAGAGCCGCTTTACAATGATTGCCCTGCACCAAAATATAAGCAGTGAATTGTTTAATCACCCTTTGAGTCAAAGCTTGTGTGAAAACACCGTACCACATATCCATTTGCAGGCATTGATCACTGCTCTTAATATAAAGCTTAATTCTCACACGTGTCACTCAAACTGACAGCGGCACAATGATATGGATGTGGAACAACAAAAAGTAGATGAGTGAAACAGGCAAAAAGAATGAGAACTTGAGTAAAAGCCATCTGATGACTCAGCATCACAGGCCAAATGAAACTCATAAGAGAGGCTTGGCTTTGATTCAGATGTACTCAGGTGTGATAACCTTTGGCCCTGAGCTGGCACTGTCATCCACTGTTACGCAGCTTGATGATCAAACCAAGAGCCGCTGTGCACCGGTTTAAAGATCATAGGAAATCTAAAGGCTTTCAGTTCTGTGGCTTTCAGAACATATAGTGTTCCAAAACATTAAGCAGAAACACACATTTAAAATAGTCTTTCACTTACAGGGAAATAGACCTGATAAAAAATAAATGGACCCAAAAAATAAAATACGGATGAATCATTCTGCACTTATGCACTCAAAAATATTTTGTTCAGTGAAATTAAATAAATAAGGTCATAAAATGGCTAGAACCATTTCATGAGTCCATTACATTATTATTATTTCTTACTAGCAATGACAAAATAAGATTGATTGATTGATTGATTGATTGATTGATTGATTGATTGATTGATTGATTGATTGATTGACTGGTTGATTGACTGGTTGGTTGATGATCATTCATTCATTCATTCATTCATTTGTTAATGCATCTTTGTGGTTCTGCATCTGGGCTTTCCAGCATCTTAGTGTCCATTTGATAAATTTATGAGGCCTTTCTTGATTATTTATTAGGCTGCTTGAGTCTGGTACACACTTTATTAGCTCTTTCCATCTTTGTTTTCTCACCCTGTCTTTATATAAACAACCCTTTCTGGTTCGCATTTCTCTTCTAGTCTTTGTCCTGTCTTTCTTCTCCCTGCAGTTCTGCCTTCAAAGCAGTGATGAACAACAATTGTATTTTACAGGGTCTTGGAGAAGGTGGTCAGGGGTACAGTTCATGTGAAAGCAATCCGTCCTAACTCACAAAGATGAACTGCTGCTGATGACATATAATTTGCATGCTCCCGGTCATTTACAAAATAAGATATTTCTCAAAACTGTTTGTCTGCAAATAAATCCCTTCAGAGAGAATCCTTCATTCTCTGCATCTCTTGAAACTCAAGTGCCATTCTATATATTAACCGCGAGTTTGAATTGTAAATTACGCCTTAGACTCAAATGTTACTGCTGCCATATTAGTTTAAGGGCATTTTATTGACACATAAATCTCTGCTGACCATTTTCTGATGGTGAGTAATATGTTTGTAAGTTTGCATGGTAAATTATGCATTCTTCTCTGCCTAAATGCCTAAATGCCAATGCCAAGTAAATTCCCACTTTCTAAATGATGAGTTACCTGGACTGCAGCGCTTTCTTTAGAGAAGGATGAATATATGTATTTAATGATTGTATACACAGTAGCATATTGGACAGTCTATAGGGGCTTATAAAATGCCAATTTAATCCAATATATACCAATATTAATGTTTACATTTAAAAAAAAAAAAATGAAGTTGGATATACATTGAAATGTGAAATATGGACACACTTACAGCATTTAAAAAGTACAGTTATTTAAAATGTAAAATTATCTATCTATCTATCTATCTATCTATCTATCTATCTATCTATCTATCTATCTATCTATCTATCTATCTATCTATCTATCTATCTATCACAGACAAAAAAACTGGTAGATAAATGAACAATATTTCAGTTACAATATACAGTACATAAATATTTTAACATTCATTTGAACATTTTAAATTTCAGGCATGGATAAAGTAATGAAATTCTGCTAGTATGTTGATTATGACAAGAATCTCACAGAATAGAATAGAATAGAATAGAATAGAATAGAATAGAATAGAATAGAATAGAAAAAAAATACTTAAAATTAAAATGGGGAAAAAAGCTATAACAGAGCAATATATAGAGCAAAAGATGTTTGTACAAAAAATGCTTAAAGTTTTAAATGCTGCCAGAACGTTAATAACATCAATTTCAGTGTCTGAGCAAACATTTTAAAATGCATGTGTGCAAATAAGCGCTCATGCACGTCACAATATGAAGCCATAGCCCTGTTTTAAGGTTTGTGGTCCCTAGAGATTTACAGTGTGCGGTGTTGGCCAGAAAGAAATTATATGATATCATTCAAAACTCCCCAAAGAATTCCAAGGATCCAGTTACCTTAATTAAAACAGCAACGACTTCCATGCCTAATAAAATATTACTCACTATACATCCACACACACACACACACACACACACACATACACACACACACACACACACACACACACACACACACACACACACACACACACACACCTGTGCCTTCGACACAATTAAAATACCACCACCCCCACATCTACCATTGAGTGATAAACAGATTTTAGATTAAGGTCTTCATCCAGATGAGCTCCATCTTTCTTTCTCCAGTTTGCCACAGTTGCAGCTGCTTATCAGTTAATCATGTTTACGACAGGCCTGACAACTAATAACTTTCCCAGGGAGTTGTGTCTCCCGCCTCTTAATCGGTGGCGGCAGCTCGGCGAGCCATATGCTCGCTGATTATTGAAGGTGATGAGAATGGGGAACGTCGGGCAACACTCAGGGAATGCTGTCAGGCCCAGGCTCCATGTTATCGGGGGCCAACATGTGGGTCAGGGCTCCAAACGCAAGGCTTGACACATGCTAATGAAGCGCACTCTCATCAAGCATGCGGCACAACGCAGCCCGTCGAAAACGACCGGCGGAGCATTCTGGACTCTTCCGGAACCGCAGGAGCAGTCATATCCCATTATGTCAACGCGGCATAAGCACTGACCCTCACAGTCATGCGGACGACCCACGTCGTGACAGCTTGTCTTGATCGCTAGCACAGGTGGAGGAGGAGAAGAACCCGGCTGATGAGTTTAGACTTTAAAGCAGCATCTTGCGGGTGCAAGTGAAAGGGGAAATGCTGCATAACCTTGATAAAGTCATCTCTCCCATGCACCAGCGTTTCAGGTCTATGAAGTTAGCCCAAGACGACGGGTGTCAGCCAGACGAGTCTTAATTCAATTAGTCTGACAATGACTTATAGAATTACGTAATTTATAATCAATTTAGAATGGAGCTTTGAAAGACAGACAGTGGAGGCAGTGAATGCAATCATATAAAAGTAAGTATTGTTTCGTAACACGATATTTCAACACTTATAATGATGATTAAACTTAAAACAATAAAAATGCTGTCATCATTTAATCACTTTCTTGCCATTTTCAAACTCTTATGACATTTATTTTCTAAAGAAACTTGCAAGAAAAAAATTAAACTTTGTTCTTTTATAACAATGAATGGGGACTAAAACATTCAAGACGCAAAAACACAATAAAAAAAGTTTTATAAAAGTAGCCATTCAATCGCTTTGTGTAAAAAAATGAGTTACTCGTTTACATAACTCGACAATACTTGGGACTGCTACAAAGAAACTATGTTTGCTTCCTGAATTATTCTTTAGAATTATTTTTATGCCTGTTATAATTATATGGGATGAATGATGAGAATAATTCTTTAAAATTTCAGTAACATTTTACAATAAGGTTTTATTTCTTAATATTAATTAACTACAGTATATTTAACATGAACTAACAATTCACTAATCAATCCTTCTACAGCATTTATTAAGTTTATGTTTATATTTCTACACTGTAGATCATTGGTGTATGTTTTACAAGAAAATGAAATTTCAGTCTTTCTTCAAAATTTCATGTTACTATCCGTTTCTTTGAAATTGATTATAAAATTGACTAGCAACCTTTTTTTTTCAGCATACATCTACTAATACATTTGTAAAGTCAAAAGTTGTATCTGTTAATGTTACTTAATGCACTGTGAACTAACATGAACAGTAAATGCTGTAAAACATATATCATTCATTGTTTAGGATACTTGCATAATCGGAATTTCTATTTTATTTTTATTTTTTTCGTATTTGTCATCCTTTCCTATTAAAATGCTTACTATGGATGCGGAAATCAAACCTGATCCGATTTTTTTAATGATGCACGAAAGTTTCAGAGGCAAAAGTGATTGACACAAGGTGAGGTCGTATTTAATTGTTAATGTGTGAAATTTTCGGACAAGAATTTCGGACTCAGTCTGCAACGACCTTTAATGTTATCTCATGCATTAACTAATGGTAACAAATAAGAACTTATTATAAAGTTATAGAAAAACTTTCCTATGAAATGATATGAGTTGGAACATTATTTATTTTTTCATCTTAGAATAATGAATCAGTCAGTACCATCTTACATTAATCTTGCAATCTTTGCAGCTCAACAGCTGTTTTTCTAGAGGCCTAGTTCTGCTGGTATTTAGAGTAAATGTTTCAGATAACCTCTTAAATTTGAAATAAACATTGAGTGAATCTGAAAATATCTCCAAGGACAACACCACCACTCGCATTGGATCGATATTTTTAGTCTGGAGCACGTCTTCTCAGACTGGCAAATTTAGGCTAGGTAATTTGCCCAGTCCCACCAACGCTAATTAAATGCAAATCATCAAATGAACTCCTGCTGATGGGTTGGTTTTCCTTGAACTTTGTTTAATCCAATCCTTTAATTGCTTAACAGGATCAATCATGGAACCTTAATTAGCCTAAATGTCCAGATGTGTTTAAGTCATTCAGGTTATGGAGATTGGAAAAACGTAATGGAGGATGGCAGTCTGGGGCTGTCTGGGAATTCATCTACTGCAGTCAGTCATCTCCTTGAAATGCAGCGTGAAGGCTTCCTCTCCCTGCCAGTCCACTTTCTCTATCCTCCTCTCTGTGCGCCGAGATCAGCCAGTGAACCAATGCCATTTTGCACCGCTAAAAATTTGACATTACTGCTTCCAAAAGTGGTATGATGCAACTTGCACAGCCGCATTTTGGCCAAATGACTGGGCTGGCACTGCAGAAGCGATTCTGTAATTGAGTGAAATTCAGAGCAGTGCCCTGCAAAGACTCTAGCAGAAGAGAGATATGTGTTTCACAGGCGTCGAATGACTGGGATGAGTTTGACATTAGGTCACCTCAATCTATGCTGAAGTGACGGAGGTTTCGAAAGTGTTGACATAAGCCAGTCTCCATGCGGTGGAATCAAGGGCGTAGGCTTGCCTTTAACATTGTAGGGACATTTTAAAATCAATCAAACTATACAGAAGCACCACACATTCGCCTACAAAGTGAAATTGCCTATTGCAGTTGATCAAAAGTTCTCGTTCTGAAAAAGTTTAAAGGAACTATAGGTTTGTGGGCAGCAGTCCAATATATGATAGAGCAACGCTTCAGGTGACCGAGTTTATATAAAATAATAATGCAATGTAATGAAAGAGAGATGTAACTCATTAGAAATATTATTATTATTATTTCTAATCAGTTAAATCTATCCTTCATCACACACACACACATATGCACACACACACACACACACACACACATGGTGTATATATATATATATATATATATATATATATATATATATATATATATTAAACAGAAATTGCTAAATATTATACATTTATTAAACAAAATGTCATGCATTTAATCAAAATAAATATTGATTAAATTACTACTAAATTACCAAAGATGTGCAGAAATATAAAGCTGACTGTTGTTTCATGTATTTCTGTCAAGACACGAATGGACGTTCCTCTGTTTGCTTTCCTCATAACAAATACTCAGCATACAGTCCATAGTACATTAGATAGTAAATATGCTATCTAGCATGATTTAGCAAGACACATTTCATTGGGGACAACTCAGATGGAACCTGCATGGTAAGAGCCTGAAGTTACTGCTGAGATTTTATAACCGTTGCTTAAATTCATGACTCAGAATCATTTTAGCTTTTCACATTTGCTTGTTGATTAGAACAGGCAAGTTAAATTTCACCAGCCGTTGCTTGCTCTATATGAACCAGTTTGAAGTGTCTCTTTGATTTGATTTGGCTTTGAAAAAAGCCTGTTTCGGCTGAGAACATCCAGGGATAAGAAGTCAACAGCTTTTCCACTGACACCTCCCCTGCAGGAGTATTGAGTCTGGCGGGCTTGGAGAGCTACTCCTCCTTTTGGCCTCCTCCGACCGTTCTTGGTGCACCAGCACCTCCAGATCTATTGTGGGCTAACCGAAAAACCTGGCAAGCCCGGGTAACTGTTTACACTTGATGCACTTGAATGCTGCCAAACCACCACTGGGTGGTAGCAGGTGGGGTTCAGCGCTGGCAAACTGATAAGCACATTGACCTGGACACAAACAGCTAGCGATCAATCCCGAAGCCAATGAACCACACAGGAGAGGCGAGAAGCATTGAGGCATATCGGAGAATTATTGGGTTGGCAACAGAATGAATCAGGTGGTGTGAGAGCTGGAAAAATGTTCAAAACTATGATCTGCACTGGATTCTCAGGATCGATGAGGTGGTGAGCACAGTGATGTACAGTACCTCTATTACAGCATCGCATCAGGAGGTAGAAGAAGTCTTTGGCTACTTAAACACTGAGAAATGTGTTATATAACTAGTGCAGCTGTCATATACTTTCATGTCTGTTCATGCACCAGACAAATATATCATTCCAGGACCTCATTTGAGTGAGAGTGGCTGTCTCTTATGTGTCTCTTCCAGTCCTTTGACATGTCCAAAGATCAAAGGCTCGACAAATATATTTTCTAATTACAATGGGGTCCAAAAAAAAAAAAAAAAACAAACAAACAAACAAACACAAAAATAAAACAGAGACCAACGGTTTAACAAAACTTTAACAGCATTCATTAATTGTTAAAATGTTTTAATTATATATAGATAATTCAATCCATTTTAACATTTCATTTAATAAATTCTATAAATTAAACACATAATTCTATGAAATTAAGAATTTTAATTAAAACTGAACAGTAGTATACACTTTTTTGAAAGAAATAGATTAATTGTTTTGTTCAGTAAGGACACATTAATTTGTGTAAAGTAAAGATAGTAAAGATTATTGAATGTAAAAAAATAAATAAATATAAAAATGTTGAAATAAATGCTGTTATTTTCTGTTCTTTCTTTAACTTTCTGTTTATCAAAGAATACTGAAAACAAAAATCCACAAATATATACATTTTTATGTTTTGAGTTTCAGTTTTGATAATAAGAAATGTTATTATTAGCATATTAGAATTATTTCTGAAGGATCACGTGGCAGTGAAGATTGTAGTAATTTACATCACAAGGATAAATTACATTTTAAAGTTTTTATTATTAAGTTTAAATAGTAGATAAGTAAGTTTTAATAATCATTCTCAATTTTAATGCTTTTACAGTACTGATTGACCAAATAAATGCAGCCTTGGTGAGCATAAGAGACTTAACAATACTACTACTACTACTACTACTAATAATAATAATAATAATAAAAAACTTAAAAACTCCTGATGACACCAAACTTCTGAATGGTAGTGTATATATGTTCTCAGGCGTTTGGACGTCACTGTAGATTTCCTTCCAACTTCCTGTTCTGGTCTAACTAACACAATATTTTTTTCTTAGTAGTGTTTGTTAGTAGTGACCAATTAAAAGGCATTCTGTTTCATAAACTGCCAGAACTGATCTCATACATCTAAAACAGTGCTTAATTGCTTATGGCAGCAATATCTGAAGATATGACAGTCCCCAGTAATTATGGACATGTCTTTGTCTCTGCTTTTGGACGTTCCTTGATCCATTGCATCTCAAATATGGTTCAATGTCAGCCAAATCCATGCTGAAAGCTTTATTTGCTGTTTTTGTTTTTGAAAGAGAGGATCGCTTTGTCCCTATCTCAGAGAAACTAATTGATTGATTAAATTACCATCTAATCATGATAATTTAGGATCCTGACAGATCTTGTTGAATGCGTTCCTAGCCAGAGATGCTCAGATAACCACTAGCACGCTACGATTCTTGATGGATCCCAGCAATAATTGCAAGCTGCTCCTGGTGACAGCTTCAATGTAAAATTGCTGTTGACTTTAATGCAATTGCTTTTTGCTAACAAAGTGACAAAGGTTATTCTTAACATGATATGATGCGATAATTATTCACAGATAAATGTTCGCTCCACTTTACCATTGAAATGCATGCAGTGACAAGCGTATGCGGGTGTGAAAGTATCAACATCCACATGTCTAAACATAAAGTGTAATGTCACTTTTACAGTTTACTTGTATTATATCATTTTAAAAAGTACTTGCTATAAATTAAAAATTAAAAGAAATAGTCACATAAAAATAATTTGCTATATCTTGGGCTCAACTAATGATACTTTTAGGATCAGGTCGACAACTAGCTTGTGATATGATATCATCATGATACATATGTTACATTTCAATGCATTGCAGTGCATCATAAATTCATAAACTGGATTGTGACTGAAATTACATGAGACCTGATAGATCAGATTCAATCTCTCGTACCTCACAGAAATGTCTCTGACTGCGCTGAGATAAGTCTGCCAGTTTGTGCTTATTTGGATGACTTGCTTCTTCATTATCGATCTGCAGGACATACTATGAATGCACAAAATAAAAATATTGGTAAAAGGATCTAAAATACAATATCATGACAACAAATATTGCTCTATTTATATGATTGCATTAGAACAGCCCCACTACTGTTGCTACTAAAAGTAATATTTCTCTAAACCATGAAGAATAACAAGTGATGGGCCAAAGGTTCATACTCCTTTTACAAATCCATCCAGGTTTGAAGTTTTTTTTTTTATAAAGAAGTCTCTTATGCTCACCAAGGCTGCATTTATTTGATCAAAAATACAGGAAAAACAGTGATATTATTAAATATTTTTACAATTTAAACAGTTTTCTATTGTAATACATTTTAAAATGTAATTTATTTCTGTGATGGAAAGCTGAATTTTCAGCAACATTACGCCAATCTTCAATGTCACATGGTCCTTCAGAAATCATACTAACATGGTGATCTGGTGCTCAGTTTTTTATTAATATTGAAAAGTTGAGATTTTTTACTGCTTTTTTTTTTTTTTTTTTTTTTTTTTTTTTTTTTGTGGAAGCCCTTTTTCAGGATTCTTTGGGGAAAAAAAGAAAATGCAAAAGAACTGTATTTATAAATCTTTTGTAACTGTATAAATGTTTTTACAGTCACTTTTGATCATTTTAATGCATCCTTGATGAATAAAAGTAATTAATCAGTCCCCCCCCAAAAAAATAAAATAATTAATTAATAAATTAATTAATTAAATTAGTTTGCACTCTTTTCAACTGATAATGTGAAAACATTTAATAAAATATGTTGCACTAATATTTATGAAATAATTTATTATTTAATATTAATATTGCAATATTTATTAACTCAATACTCAGTGTATTTGCAGGCACCTCAATTCCAACAGATTTTAAAATCAAGGTAAAACAAAACAAAACAAAAAAACGTTTTTGCCCTCAAGAGAGCGTGCATGCATGCATATCTGCTATGACAGCTGTATAGTTTGCAATTCCACATCTCTCTAAGACAGGACATGCTGTGAATATACAGGCATTATTATTAGAAAGACAGTATTCCACAGCAGCCATAGAGCATTTTAGAGGATGTATTAAGGATTTATGTTTCTCCGCTTTTAGCGTACATCCTTTCAGATGCCAAACAGGGGTCAAAACAGGGTCACTGATATATCTAGAGGACTAGATATTCCATAAAATGTATATTGTAGCTATTTTATATATATATTTAAAAACTCATTAAAATATCTGTTTCTTGGCTATACAACTGAATTACGGTTTTTATTTATTTTTTTCCAGTTGCAGGTGATGAATCTACTACCCGGTTGACCTGAGTCATTTCTCCAGCGAGGGGAGTGGTACAGCACCAGACCCCTGACCTCTCCTCAATCCCCACTGGCTTCACGCTCCAGCTCGTGAGCCTCGGAGCCCTGGATCTCTTGTCTCTCACCTCCCCTTTTTCCTCTGGACCTTGACGTGGGAACAGTGCCGTAACAGACCGCCCAATGCTGAGGAGGAACTGCCTGCTGCTGTTCCTGTGCTTCCTCTTTGAGCAGAGCTCCTGCGCTCCCTTCCAAAGCAGGCCAGGGCAAGAGTGGCCCCACAGCCAGACGGGGCCATCGGCGGCAGGAAGGAATGGAGGTTCCAGAGGATTCCAGAGGGTCAAGAGGGGCTGGGTATGGAACCAGTTCTTTGTGCTTGAGGAGTACATGGGCTCGGACCCACAGTATGTTGGAAAGGTAAGAAGCGCACGTTGATCACGATTGCATTATAGTTGCAACACTGGTTAATAACTGTAACAGCTTTCGGAAGTCATACTCTGCTGAGCCAAAGCCAGTGCCCGGTCTATCAGCCTTTCCTTTAATTTGTTTAATCCACTGCTTAAATTCGCTGGTCTAAATTAATTAACACATTCTGTTCCATATTAAACTCAGAGACTCAGTTTCTTAACTTTGCTCAAGTTAAACCAAAAGCACATGGACTGCAATTTGCCAGTAGGTTTTTTTTTTTTTTTACCATGACTTACAATACAAGATAATAACAGCCTACCCATTTAGAATACGTTACAGTGTTTGATAAACATCAAGGAAAGTTAAATCACTGATTTCAGAAGTAATACAAACTCAGTTGAGGAAGTCCAGGAAGACAGAATTGACAAATTTGGTCTCATTCACTAACCATGCATACAAACATATGAGCATAAAACCTGTGTGCAGCATTTTCATGCAAATCGCAAGTCATTTAGAATGTAAATATAGAACCAACTCAGACCACAGTTATGCAAGCATAAATACAATTTACAATGAATAAGTGCAAACCTATTATAAAAATACTTCTTGTCTGAGTTACAGTACATGCAAATATTAGTTAATGAAAAGTGAGCGTTTTCTATTATTTGCATAACTGTCAAAACAAATATAGGCTAATTGACGCTGGTTTCATGTGTTTGTGGTAAATATATCAGCACATACTGGGAGCGAGAAAATCTAGCCACAAGACAATACAGACAGGAAAACTTTGCCATTAATTCTAATAATGATGCAGCTGGCAGGTCAAATAATGTAATTTTTCCTATTGTATTGCATGCACACGAATCTGTCATCAGGTGAAAATTGGCTTTTAGCATGATGCACATGTTTTGGTGGAAGACATGTACGCACTGACAGTGATCTTTAATCACAAACCATTCATATTCAGCGGTGCATTTCCGAATATGCGGTCATAACAACACAACATGAAGCTGGAATTTAATTTTCATGCAGAAAAGTGCCGTAGCCTTCCAAAGAACATCGCCTTTAGCAGATCATAACCCGACCTGATCTTTCCACACACTTATCAAGTAAAATGAGACATTTTAGTATGAATATTATTTAATGTTAGTAAGATTCATCGCTGGTGGGCCTCGCCTCTGTCACTGTCGCCTACTTTTTCCAAATACATGTGGAGAGGAAGAGACTAAACAAATCTCCCAAAGTGAAGTTCCTTCTTAGTAGTGATTAGAGCTTTATTTTGTGCCAAATTCATCTTAAAACAGATGGCTTCGTCCCCTGCCGAGCCGAGCATGATTTGAACACCTCGCTTTATCTAACATTTAAAGAGGATTTTCCCTCTAATGAAGTATGAACTTGTGCCCTCCACCCTTTCCCCAGTTTTAATGGAGCAAATCACCTGAACATCCTTTATGTCACTCCAAGGAGAAGGAAACGACATATTAGCATTTGCATAACTTTTTATTTTGAACTATACTGTCAGGTTTCATAGTACAGGATTTTCTTCACTTTCTGCAAGAGCTGTTTCATTATCAAGCAAGTAAATGTGAATTTACCATGAGAAGTAGGAGAAACAAAGAAAAAGGTGACAAAGGAATGCTCAAGGCCACAACACATCAGCAAACATGACTCTCGGCACAGAAGGAATACTTCACTACCTTTGGGGGCATCTATTTTGCATGCTTTTCAGAGCGGTTTGCGTAAGACGTCTTAATCAGGACAATGAGCCAAAGTACCAGCAAAGATGATTAGCATAATGCAAAATAAATAAACACAGTAATGCCACAATGCGCATTCAATGAGTTCCGAGACCGTAGCAGATCATGGCTGGGGTTTAGAGGTAAGAGGAAATGCAAGAAAGCTTTTCTTTCAGATTGCTTTGTTTTTTACCTTGAACCAGGGACTGGCTTTTGTCTATTTTGGATTAATAAATGCAAGACTCTAGTAACATTTGTTTACTGCTGTGTGACAGAGAGAGGGTGGGGGTGGGGGGATCTGTTGCGTGGCATGGTGTCAAAGGAGTAAACAAAATGAAAAAGGAGTGAAAGAACAATGCTTGCATTTCTTTAGGCATCTTAGTCAGGCATAAATTGCACTTGGGACTTTGTATTGTTTCTTCGCCATGTCCATTAACTTTATCTATCGCCGTGCAAACTGTTTTTTGTTTGTGCAAGGGTTGGTATTTCTGAAGAGTGAGGCTTCTCATAACCTGTTACAAAACACAGCAGAATATATAACATTTATTTATGGAGAGACTATACATACATTTAGCTCCTGAATGCATTAACTGTTAAAACAATCCATATCAGAACACCTCAGCAACCACACAGTAACGTACAGTACTGCAAACTAGGGGTGTGCAATACTGGAGAAAAAAAAAAATACTGAGTTTGTTTTTGTGCTGATAGTCTGGCGAGTTTAGGCCTTTCATCATTAAATAAAAATACAGTAGATTTATACACACTAAAACTGCTAGTAGGTGGCAGCAAGTATGTCTTAATGAGTGATTAATTGAATCATTGATTCAAATGATTCGTTCAAAATGCCTTTATGAAAGGATTATTGAATCACTGACTCAAATGTTTTGTTCAAAAAGAGATTCATTCAGCAACCACAGTGTTGTTCTGTGAGACACAAATGTTCTGTTCCGACTTTGAATCTATTTCCTTCGGTGAAAAGAAAAAAACAAAAACAAAAAAAAAAAACAGACAATATTGTGTCTAAAATGTAACTTACTCAATATTAACTTCTTGTTTTATTGTTGTATAAAATCAATATCGCATTTGATAACATTGATGTTTATGAATATGACTCCTTGATTTACATTTTTAATTAATTACTAAAGTGTTGCTAATATAATTTCTGCAACTTTATCAAACATAATAATACTAATATTCAACTAAAACCACAAAACATCACAGAATTCATCAAATCTATTTGTAATCCATTTGTTTCTGATGTCTGTGTCATTGATTTCTCTCCAAAATGACGCCACTTCCTGGAAGATGATGTCAGCAAGGAAATGGCTTTTATTAGTTACCGAGTCAACGGTGTTTAACAAAAGACTAACAGGTTAAACAACAATATTGAGGACATATGAAAATAATAATAATAATAATAATAATAATAATAATAATAATAATAATAATAATAATAATAATAATAATAATAATAACAACAACAATAAATACCGGTTACAACAATAATCCCAAGAAAACATGCTTTTTTATCATTTAAAATTAAAGGAAGGAAAATTTAAGAATCAAATTGCCAGTTTTCATAAAAGAAGTCATTGCAGTACCCAGGAAAATAACACAAATGGCAATACCCAAATGTAGTGCAATGATTTAAATCCATCCATATTTTAATATGTTGAGTTTAATATTGTATTCATTACAACAAATACCATATAACAGGAGCATTAAAATGTACTGCATAACAGAAATAACTGGACTTGTTGCAGTGGTAGACAGAGAATTTTGGCATGCAGAGATCAAATAGATATCTTATCTTATGAGATAACATTTTTGCAAGCTTGAAATATTCATTTCAAGTAGAAGAGTTGATGGATTGACACATAATATGCAACAGCAGGCGGATATACTTTTTTTTCGGTATGCATTTATGCAAAAGCTGTGCGCATGAGAACATCACAGCCTCCAGATACTGGTGAAACTACAACACATCAGCATTTTATCGTTTATTACGGAGGAATGAAAGCCTCATTGAGCCTTTGGGAATACTGCAACAAAGCTTAAATTCTGCAATTAAATAATGCGATGCCGTCCTTGATGTTGAGCAATGTCTGTTCGCAAGGAAAACCGCAATCATTCGGCTGACTGTAAATCAAGTTCTCTTCCTCTTCCTCTCCCTGTCTTGCATTAGCCTTTCAATCACCATTAAACCCTCCTCTTGCTGTCACTTATGACCACCCACAATTCACCTCTTTCTTCAATCATCTGAGCTAATAACATAATAAAGACTATACATAATCTCAAAGACACAGGTCGGTGGGTTTAAGCAACTTTATAATGTAACTTTATTTATGACATCATTAGCCAAAGTGCCATCAGTCAACCTCGCTGCCTAACCTATCATATCTGATAGCTGCAATTTTAAAAAGCAAATGAACCAACATACAAAAGTAATTTGATAGGATGTGTACCTCTGTGTCATTTTATGATGTTTCAAGTCAACATGAAATCAAAATCGAGCCCATTTACTTTCTTAATGCATGTTCCTGGTCTTATTGTGCACGATTCATCGAAACACATTGTTCCAAAGGGATTTTTTTTTTATTCTTATTTTTTTTTTATTTTTTTTTTTTATGTTGCATGAAAATTTGCTCCACCTCTGAAGTCTGAAGCAATAATTTTCAGCTATAATGAATTCCTCAAACTTTTTAACATCCTTACAAGCACCTAACTTCATTTATACTCTACTTAATGACCTTTAAAAATAAATTTAAAATCCAGTCAATTCCTGTTGGGAAAAAAATATGAAATGTATATATAAATATTATTACTGTAACTAAATTAAAATTACATGTAAAACCATTATTGAATGGACACTATATATTTATATGATGTTATGAGGTTAAAATTTGGATTTGTATTTGTATTTTGTTTTTAATTATTATAAGAGAATTAACTTTTTTTCTTTCTTGTGTGATGAAGAGTCAGTTGAGAATTTTCTCTGATGCACAAACATCCATCTACTGTAATACCAATTTCGTCAGTGTCCTGATTATGTCTCTAAGACAATGAATCCAATGTTTTCAATATTATGAAATCTGTTTTATGGTTTTAGAAGTTGATTTTCTAATGGTTTGACATTTGAATATAGTTGTTTATGTTGTTTTTGGAGACGGTGAGTGAAGTAGGTTCAATTATGTGGAGTGATTTGGAGTGATTTGATTTAGTTGATTTAGGTTTGTGGTGACTAATAAGATGTCTCTGTGCAAGGACAAATGATCTTAGTTATGACCAAATACATTGTATTGGCTTGTAAATTGAGTAAGATTTATGTCAGGATGACCTGCAGAAAAAGTCTAAGTGGAATGGCAAGGAACTAGAAAGTACTATAATTGCACTGGAAAATTAATTGAGTAAGAATATAAGTATTGATTTCTCAATAATACTTAAGCACAAGTACAGAATCCCCCAAATGATACTACAGTTTTTACTCAGAAATATGCCAGTTTACAGATGCAAACAGCATTTCATATTGACTGTAAAGCAGAGGGAGCTTCTCAGAAAGTTAAGCTGGATCACATTCACCTCATATCTGAGGATTTCAATCCCAGATGAGCACAAACGAATCATCAGGAGGCCCAAGCGGATCAAGGGTTTATACAGTGTTTACAAAGACGCAACCGACTGGGCTTTTTCTGCGTGTATGTCCACCCCGCGGCAAGCTTTGGTGAGAAAGGCGCAGGAAACTGTACGTACAGGAACACAGAAGAACATCCATGCCCTTAACAAAGAGCGTGATAAATAAAAAAAAATCACTCCGTCTAAAAGAGATGTATGCTACGTTATCTGGGAAAATTTGAGATGGGTATTTACTGACCCAATCCAATAATGTTAGCTGGGAGAACTGCTCCAGATCTTTTGAAGTCTTTTCATTCTCACAGCTTTTTACCTGCACTGACGTCATCTTTCATTTATCTCCAGCCTTTCTCAGCACAATCTGTTCATCAACTGCTATCCAAACAGCCCTTTCAACAAACCATTCAGTTTCTGCACTGCTGTCGCCTTCACTTTTGTGCTTTTTCTTAAAGGAACAGTTCACCCAAAAATTAAAAATATTGCCCTGGCCAGTTATACACACACAAACAAAAATATATTTGTAAAGAATCTATGGATAATTTTTACGCAACAACAGTAAATATAACAAGAAATCAAACACCTCAGAATATCCAGCAGTCTTCTATAAACAGGCTTAAATTTAAGTTGTCAGCATACTAGTCCGGCAAACATTTTCCTTTAGAAAAACTTTAGAAAAGGCTTCCATCAGAAAGGTCTCTCATTTGAATACCATAATGCATTTTCTAGAAAGGCCATCCATTTTACAGCTTGTTTACGTGAGCTCTTTCTGGCTGACAGGTCGACACTTACTCGCTCCCATTGTGTTATTGACACCCACGTCCACCTCATCTCTTCCCACCACCTATTCTCAGATTAATTCCCCGAAACGACTGCCATCTCATCTGTCTGGGGCCACCTATCATTAGCTCTCAGATCTTTTCAACATAATTTATGAAGACATGGATCTGTGCATGGGAGCCAAGAGAATTTTACCAGAAAAGGATGCTAAAAAGAAAATGTTTTAACAGAGATAAGCACAGGTGAATGGATATAGACACTGCGTGATATGAAAGCACAAACTGAGCCTATACTTCTTTAGTATGTGTTTATGGTGTTATTGCGCACAATTAATCAGTGCACATTATTCCAAAGAGAGGAAACAGATCATGGCGACTAACTTTAGTAAAAAGAAATAAATGTTACTTTACGTTTCAAATGACTATTTTATTTTATTTAATTTTTTTTTACAGTGTACAAGTCATTTAAAATTACAAACTATAAAATACCAATGTATTCAATAACTGGATTAGGTTAAGATGATGTTCTTGATAACCTTGACCTTCAGCCTCAAACAGACAAAAAAACAAAAACAAAAACAAAAAAAAACTGAGTGCTGGTAGTATTTCGAACTCAATCTAGTATGAAACACCACTTTTTAAAATCCAATCAATTCCAAAAGATAAAATCTAGTACTGCCCTACTTTTTTTCTCATTGAATATTTAATTTCACTCAGAAATGTCACATTACAGAAGTAAAATGGGTTAGGAACGTTATTTCATGTTGACTTTGAAATGAAAGGGAATATGTTTTATGTTCACATTTAATACACAATATCATCCATCCTGTTCAAAACTGTTCATAAGCTAAATGGTTAAACCGGCCCTTTAAATGTATAACACACTCCATCAATATACAGCAGCTGCAGCGAGAGTTTCATAATGCAATCACAGACTGCTCTCTCCAGTAATCAGCGTCAAATGACCAGACAGAACCTCTCCAGTGGCCTGTACACTAATCAAGGTTACCATGTACATAGACCCGGCAAGACACACTGTAATTATCCATTCACTCTCTTCACCGAGCATGTCTAAAGCATTAACGGAGGTTTTGAGTATATTGCCATGGATCACTTAACTGGGTTTATTTATGGTCAAGCACACCATGCACTGTCTTTGGATGCGTTCCTTCCTTGTAAACACTGACATAGAGGTTTCAGTGTAATCTATACTGAAGTCCTAAAATTTACTTTTAGTAAATTTGTCCTTAAATTAGACAATTGGGGTCATGTGTATTTTGGCTTTAGGCTGCATTGCTAATAAATGATTGTTCTTTGCCCCAAGTCAAAATGAACACAATTACGTGGGTTCAGCAGATACTGTATTTCAGCATGCTTACCCAGAATGCAACAGCATACTTGAGAACTCAAGCAATACTTGACCTTACTGGGATCAGAAGTGCTTCTTCTGCACCAAATTTGTTCCAAGCCAGATTGAGTCTCTTCCGAATTCCTCATCTAGGGTTGACCTTGCAGGCTGACAGCAAACAGACGCAGATAATAATGGATTTTGCGCTAGAGAGCTTATCTTAAACAGGCCAATCGTTACCTGTGTGTGTCTCACAACATAGCCTGGTTAAAAGAGAGGTCAGCTTTACTGTGTGCATTTAATGAGACTTGAGCATGATTGGAAATGTGCACCTGATAAGACCGTTTACAGCCCTATAGTGTAATGAACAGTAATGCTGTAGAGATGCCAAGCTACACACAGTGCTTGGGCTCAAACGTGTCAGAGAATTAGGCACTGCTTATAAACAATGCAAGCACAGTGAGTTTGATGCTGCATTGGGTATGTTGGTTTTTCTTATAAACAATGCAAGCACAGTGAGTTTGATGCTGCATTGGGTATGTTGGTTTTTATTTACAGCTCCTTAATAGTTGTTATTATTATTGGTGTCTATTTTATTAATTTAAGTAAAATTATACATGAAAGTATGTTGGTTTTTATTTATATTTATAATTTAATTATAAATTAATAAAAGAAATGATTGAAAATAAGGGAATCGTTTGTTACCAGATTTTGATTTGTGTTTAGTTAAAGATTTTCACCAAAACCACCAACTGCTCTACAAAAATTTACAGTGACAACAGAATTTCAAACGATAAGGAAACCATATTTACAAATAAAATACTCAAATACAAAAATAATAAACTTAAGAGTAAAACAAGAGTGGAGCTTAAATCAAAGAAATCAATAAAACAAAACACAAACTAACTTAAACCAACCTCAATTCTAATCTAATCAAAAGAAAAGAAAAGTTTGTCAGCATATCAACGCCATACACTACTCTAACTATCGAAACAAAAATTACAAACGTTAGCTCCCACTCCCAAACTAGTGTTTTATTCAATCTGAAATTCTACGCGTTGCTTGTGTATGTCACATGACATACTAACCTTGTCTCAAGTCTGAGTCGAGGATACATCTGAAAGAAAACTCCTTAAAGGATATATAGTCAAGTCATGACAAAGTCGTCAACAAGGGAACACTAAGCATAGTAGAGTAATTAGGAAACACACAACAGCAATCGCAACTGACAGACTTAACATGTGGACAGCAGAGCCAACAAACTAACGCGAGCCCGAGGAAGCATAGTAGAGTAATTAGGGGAAAAGTGTTGGTAATGTCTAGTGTCAGTTGGTTCCTTAAAAAAGCATTGTCACGTCGACAATTAAGAATGACAGAGAACTCCCCCAATCATAGGACCTGAGAGTTAAAGACAGGGAAAGATACAGAAAGGATAGAAAAGAAGAAACATTCCAGAACACTATGGAACGTTACATACAGTAACTTCTCTAAGAGTGTTTAAGAAGAATCCACCAAACTCAGCACAGTCTGTTGTGACATATTATCTAACAGATAAGTCTAACAGATAAGGCTAACGGATGGATGGATGAATGGAATGAACAAAGTATGAAGGCATATTTACTGGATGGATGGATGATGGACGGATGGATACTTAGATGACAATAGACAAATGGATCGGTGGATGAATGAATGAATGAAGTGTGAAGGTGTTTTTACTGGATGGATGGATGAATGAATGAATGAATGAATGAATGAATGAATGAATGAAGGTGTTTTACTGGATGAATGAATGAATGTGTATTTACTGGATTGATGGATGGATGGATGAATGGATCCTTAGATGTGGATCTGGCGGTGTGACAGGGGACAGAAGCACGGCAAGTGTGAAGGCACACGGGCTAGGCTAAGGGCTAACCCCACTAGACCAGTCCATTAATCATGATCTCAAACATTCTCTGTCTGGAAAATAAACTGGACTTAATTCAACTCAGTCAGTCTACACAGCATGAGACAAGGGATTGTTGTGTGTTTGTTTTCACTGAAATGTGGCTAAACGACAACATCTTGGACTGCTATTCAGCTGCACGGACTTGCCTGCTACCGAGCGGACAGAGATACAGCGCTGGCTGGTAAGGCTCGCGGGGGTGGCTTGTGTGTGTACATCAACAAAGAGTGGTGTAACAATGCTGTGGTAGTGACAAAATACTGTTCATCACTGGTGGAGTTTATGTTTGTGAAGTGTCGAGCATTCTATCTGCTGCGGGAGTTCAGAGCCTTTGTTATTGTCGCAGTTTACATTCACCCATGTGCAAACGCCAACGACGCGCTTTGCGAGCTGTACAGCGCCATCAGCGAACAACAAACAAATAACCCTGATGGCTTTTTCATAATAGCCGGTGACTTAAACCACGCAAACTAAAAGGCAGTTTTGCTACCAACATGTGAACTTTGCAACAAGGGGAAAACACTGGACTTGTTTACACAACAGAAAGGAATGCGTACAAGGCTGTACCCCGCCCCCACCTAGGGTACTCGGATCACATCTCTGTTATGCTAATTCCAGCATACAGACCACTTCTGAAACTCGCCAAATCGGTTCAAAAACTCATCACAGTTTGGCCAGATGATGCTACTTCAACACTACAGGACTACTTTCAGTGCACAGACTGGAACATGTTTAAAGAGGCAGCCACCTACAACAGCCTCACAGACCTGCAGGAGTACACTGAAACTATGAGTGCTTATATCAAAAAGTGCATTGATGATGTGACAGTCACTAAGACCATCACCACACGTGCAAACCAGAAGCCGTGGATGACAGCAGACGTTCGTGGGCTGCTAAAGACCAGAGGTGAAGCATTCAGATCAGGAGATAAAGCAGCACTCAAAACAGCAAGAGCCAATCTGTCCTGTTGCATGAAAAATGCAAAACCTTCATATGCTCAAAAAATCAACAATCACTTCACAGAAAGCAGAGACATACGGAGCCATTCAGACCATCACTGACTACAAGCACCCGCCACAGGCCTGTGATAATGACACATCCCTTCCGGATGCACTTAACCACTTTTATTGATGGTTTGAAATGCAGAATGACACACCTGCACAAAAACTTCCCATACCTCCCAACGACCAGGTGCTCTGTCTGTCTCCAGCCGACGTAAGGAAGACCTTATCTAGGATTAACCCACGCAAGGCTGCGGGTCCTGTCAACATACCTGGCCGTGTACTGAGAGACTGTGCTGAACAGCTGGCAGATGTCCTAACAGATATCTTCAACACCTCGCTGAGCCAGGCAGTTGTCCCCACATGTCTCAAATCCATAACAATCATACCGGTACCAAAGAAATCACCTGTGTCCTGTCTAAACGACTACCGTCCCATAGCACCAATCATGATGAAGTGCTTTGAGAGGTTAGTCATGCACAACATCAAAACCAGCCTCCCCAACACACTCGATCCGCTCCAGTTTGCATACCGTCCAAACTGCTCTACAGACGATGCAATTTCCTCCACCCTCCACCTGGCTCTTACCCACCTAGAAAATAAAGACTCCTATGTTAGAATGCTGTTCATTGACTTCACTTCAAGCTGCTGACCCACGACTGCACTGCCAAGTTCAGATCCAAACACATCATCAAATTTGCGGATGACACAACGGTGGTAGGTCTCATCAGCAACAGCGATGAAATGCACTACAGACAGGAATTTGCAAAGCTGGCTGAATGGTGTGGCACTAATAACCTGTCCCTCAATGTGAGTAAGAAAAAGGAGGTTTTGATGGACTTCAGGAGAAACTCTGTTGACCACCCCCCACTGACCATCGACAGCTCGACTGTGGAGAGAGTCAGCAGCACTAAATTCCTGGGGGTGCACATCACAGAGGATCTCACCTGGACCAACAACACCATGTCACTCTCCAAGAAGGCATTACAAAGCCTACACTTTCTCCGCTGACTGAAAAGAGCACGTCTCCCTCCACCCATCCTCATCACATTCTACAGGGGAACCATTGAGAGTGTGCTGACCAGCTGCATCACTGTCTGGCATGGGAACTGTAGTGCAGCAGACGGCAAGACCCTCCAGCGGACAGTGAACACAGCTGCAAAGATCATCGGTGCCCCTCTCCCTTCCTTCCTGGACATTTTCCTCACACGATGCTCCAGCAAAGCCAGCAGTATCGTAAAGGACCCCACCCATCCCTCCCACAGTCTCGTCTAGCTCCTACCATCAGGAAGACAGTTCTGGAGCATCAGAGCCCGCTCCACCAGACTGCTCAACAGCTTTTTCCCCCAGGCTGGGAGAGCCCTGAACTCAAATCACCCCACCCTCCTCTGAAACCCCACACAAACCCCCTACCTCCTAAAACATGGACCATCTCACCTCCTCCACCCCCCGAACACCCCCCAACCTTACCACATCACAAAGAAAAAAAAAAAAAACTGCCGGAAACATTCTTCTTTTTTTGTGCAATTCAAATCTATTTTGTGCAATTCTCCTCTATGCACACTAGACACTTTTCACACACTGCTGTATGTACATAATCCCATAACATGCTTATGCACTACAAATCATCTTGCACTGTTCTCCAGCCAGCTGCTTGACTTACGATGTTTCTCTTTGCACATGTACAGTATTATGTGAAGCATTCGTATAGTCTATATATTTTTCTTTTTCAGTCTATAGGTAAACATTTATGTATTGTATCCACTGAAGCACTGAATGCATCAAGAAGTGCTGCATGGGGTATGAAATCTCAGTGCTCTTTGGTTGTATGGGATAGTATGTATTTAAGGACAAGAACTCCAAGGCACTCGAATTGTAGTGAAAAGTTCATGTATGTATTTATGTATAGTATATTCATATTCAAAATGTGTCACTAGGTTAGTTGTGTATAGGTACAGTGTTTATGTGAAGCATTTGTATAGTTTGCATTTTTTAGTTTATGTATAGGTAAACATTTATATATAGTATATTTAAAGTCAAAATCTGTCAGTAGGTTAGTTGTGTATAGGTATAGTGTTATGTGAAGCATTCGTATAGTCTGTGTTTTTTAGCTTATGTATAGGTAAACATTTATATATATAGTATATTTATCATCAAAATCTGTCAGTAGGTTAGTTGTGTATAGGTTTATACTGTTTTACTTCATTGTTGTATGCCTGTATTTATGTAGGTCATGGTGCTACACACCACTGTCTACTGTTAGTATTATCTGTATGCACGATGGGTCTGAGAGTAATGCAATTTCAATTCTCTGTATGTACTGTTTGTACTGTACATGTGGAAGAATTGACAATAAAGTAGACTTGACTTGACTTGACTTGGTCCTGTGAGGCACGACATTTCATTCCACTGTATGTCCACACATGTAGCGGAATGACAATAAAGCTCAACTTGAACTTGACTTGAGAAGACGGATGGATGGATGGATGGATGGATACTTAGATGACAGTAGACAGATGGATGGATCCATGAAGCGAATAGTTTTCCACTGAAATGTTCCAATTGTAATATTTTTTTTGTATAGATGAAGTGATGATTTTTTTACTTAGATTAACTAATTGTATTATCATTTCAAAAGAAAAATCCTCAGATTATACAAGGGACATGTAGCCTTCAAAACTCAATGCTTCTTGTCTATTGTTGTCAATCCAACATTCAAACTTTATATTGTGTAATTGTTCTAGTTACAATTGGTTTCTATAGAAAACGTTATTCAAAGCTCTAATAGTTTCTGACAGCTCCATCACGTCCATGTGCAGATACACAATCCTTCATAACAGACACTGTGGAGACAAACAATGCCTTCAATATTACAGTGAATCCAGTTTAAAGGTAACTTAATCCCACTCATGATTACATTTGAAGAACTGCAATCCAAAATGACCAGAAAATGGTGTCGGTTGCATGCAGGAACCCAAGCACCACAATAATCCAACACCCCAGAAACAATCAGTCTGCAGTAACCTCACACCTCCCAAAGTTTGTGATGTTTAGCTCTCAAAAACCTGATGCCAAACTAATTCTGCAGATATGAAGTCATTTGTATGGATAAATTGGCCCCAAATTATGCATGTGATATGCTAGCAGTACAGCGGCCCAGTCTGAACGCATTTAGAAAAGAAGACATTTGCAGTGTTAACGTATGACAAAGATGACAAATGCGCTGGCACAGATTGTTTAAGGAAAAATGGAATAATGATGTCGTTTATCTGCACTGCCAATATTACCTTCCACATATTTTAATCCAACTTTTATAATAATGAGATTTCTGCTTGAAGTGCACTGCAGATAGTTAAAAAAACGCTAATGTTCCTAGCAGTATCACTCGCTCCTTACATTGAGGCCAGATGAATTCAGAGTGAGCTGATATTACTGGCTTGAAAGTAAAATTGCTTTTTAATACTTTTCCTTCAACTTGTTCATATACCTTATTAATATTTTGAACTACAGTATGATCCATATTTCTGGCATAATTTAGATATAGGCAAGGGAAAAAGACGTGCTCATCTGTCATACATAGAAGCATTAAAGCATGGCTATCTTGCATTAGTTAATTAATTGCAAGCTGGTACTTTTTATTAATTGCACATTATTAAAATGCTAAATATCACTACGACAACCAGGCTGATTTGTTGCATGTTCGCACAGATGTAACTGATGTTAGCCATCAGTGATCACAATTATAATTTTTACAGAAGAAGTTTCATGGTATATCATGTACTCTGCCATTCAAAAGTTTGGGATGAGTAAATTTTTTTTAAATGCTTTTGAAAGAAATCTCATGCTTTTCAAGGTTACAGTTATTTGTTTGTATATTAGATTGTTTGTTTATATGCAGCTTTTCTTTTGTTCTAGTTATTATGTAAGTGTGTTGCTGCAGTTTTGATGCGGAAGTACAATGTAGTATTCCTTAATTGCTTGTGATTAGATCAGCCGTTTATCCACCTGAGACTGTCTCCATCTGTTGGGGCTGGTGTGTTTGTTTCATAAAACACACACACACACACACACAGAGGCACGTCAGTTTTCCACCTCGTGAGCAAAAACAAAGCTCTCAATAAACTCTCGCACACTTTTACTCTGTACCACGTAATCAAACAGCGAACTGTACAACAAACTAGAGGAATGTGAGACCCGCTTTCATAGTTTCCAGTGATTCTGTGCCCCAGAGCACCAGAAATGTGACAAACACAAAATATAAACACTATGGCTAACGCAGCATCTGCCCCATCGCTCAAGAACAAACACATACGCTAACAACGCAAACACAGACCCACTTCCATTCTCCTATTTTTGTCAACATTACAGACATGATGCATGTAAAACATACATTCTAATCTCAACACACCCATTTACGAATGTTTGAATGTTCCAGAAGATTTCTATTTTAAGTAAATGCTGTTCCTCATAATGTTTTATTCATCAAAGAATCCTGAAAGAAAATGCATCACTGTTTCCACAAAAATATTAAGCAGCGAAAACTTGTTAATAAAAACCATTATAAATAGTTGAGCACATTTATTAATAACTGAGCATCAGTAATAATTGAGCATCAAATCAGCATGTTTCTGAAGGATCATGTAACACTGAAGACTGGAGTAATGATGCTTAAAATTCAGCTTTGCATCACAGGAATAAATTACATTTGAAAATATATTAAAATAAAAAAAGTTATTGCAAATAATATTTCAAAATATTACTGTTTTTACTATAGTAAAATTAAATAAATACATCCTTATCGAGCACAGAGACCTTGTATATATGTTAATAAAAAAATAATAACAATAATAATCCATATAATATTCAGGATATTATATTATATATCCAATTATACCAAAATCTTATATCATATGTGGATTTTTTTAATCACAGTATGCATATATATTCATACACATTCTGTATACTGTGATTTAAAAAAAATAAATAAATAAATAAAATAAAAATATGTCCACATATGAAAGAAGATTTTGATCACACTGCACACCCCTAATGGATCTATACCACACACACAGATGTATATTTATCCTCTTGCACAGATGTCTGCCTTTTCACATCCATAAACACATAAACAGATCCATAAACACATATGCATGTGGGTTTGGAGTAAATGACTCTAGTGCTGGTTTCCTCAGACTCCTTGCAGTCGTCGCACGCTGGGGAATGTATTTATTTAACTGAATTGGCTGAGTGTTTAGGCCCGGTCTGACTATATTAGCATGCAACGAGTGTGCAGGAACGCTGGTCCTCAAGGGGTTTCGGTATCCTAGTGTGTAAGAAATATCCAGTCATGGAGCTAACACTTCCTTAGCAAACCAAACATGCATTTAATTACTGGCCAGACACCATGTAGCGAACTGTATGATCATGCACACACACACATACAGTATAGAAACACATATGTAACGTAGAGAGCTGAGGTTATAAACCACACAAAAAGCACACTAATAGATCAATGAGTTCTTGTCAGGGCTTTGAAAAACACTATAAATATGAGGCAAACATATTTTCAATAGGCTTCTCTTGATAATCTCTGAAGGAAGATCTACAGCTTTAATAATTACTGGTTGTGTAACCACTAAAAAGACTGCTGAAGAGGTAATTTTGACAGGTTGATTCTTCGCTTATGGCTCCGAATGATAATAGAGCCTTTATTTTTTTTCCTCCAGTATATTAGGACCCTATTGAATCCGCAGGCGGTAGAACAGGCCTCTAATTGTCCCTATTGTGAGAGGAGGCAAGTATTTGACTGTTGCTCTCTCAGCACCTGTTGACTGAGACAATAACACAAAAAAAATCCAGTGCTTATCTTTACTCGAGATATTTAAGCTGAGAATAGCATAATAATAGGTCTAAGCTTTTCTGTATACTTGCACTATTCGCAAAGAAGATGTTAAACATATGTGTGAAGCCATAAATTTGCAATGTAACTTTCCATTTGTTTAAATAAAAGTATTTATATTTAAGCATGCTTCAGAAATTAGCATGATCTCATGAGGTAAATCACAATAACAACATAATATGCATCATCTGAACAGATTAGAAGAAATTTGTCATTATATCATTAGCCCAACAGATCTTTTGCAGTGGATGGGTGCCGTCAAAATGACAGTTCAAACAGCTGATAAAAACATCACAGTAATCTGCATGACTCCAGTCCAGCCTCAGGATAAGTAAATTTCTTTAGCAAATCTTTCATTTTTGGGTGAACCATTCCTTAAGTGTAAAAATATTATATATATATATATATATATATATATATATATATATATATATATATATATATATATATAAAAAAAATAAATAAAGAGCTTATTTAAATTAAAATGAACTTTTTCACTGATTCACTAATAGAACTCCTATGCAATATTAAATATTCAAAAAATAATTTTAAAACACCTAAACAAATCACAAACTACAAATTACAAACATCATTCATAAATGGTGTGGCATGAATACGTCTAACAGGCAACAAACATCTTAGTATACACTCAAACTCTCCATGCTTTCTACTGTATTTCTCCTCTACTGTTTTTTCTCTCTCGCTCTCTCTGATTTGGCAGAAATTTGCATGTAAACACACATTTCTCACTTTATCACTCTTGCTTGTCAGTTTATGCTAAATGGTTTGAACATGTCATGTTTGTGAAAAAATAAGAGCAAGTGTTTCTTCTGAGAGCATAATGAGCATCTGGGAAGGCCACTTAGTCCAGTTTATGTTATATTTTTCCTGAACTTATTATCAGAGGGAGAGACAAGATGTTCTCACCAGTTCTGCATGGATATTGTGAGGTTTCTTAAGGATGCAGTCAGCACATGAATCCCTTTTATTGTTATGCTAATTCCATTTTTTAATTAGTATTACCTAACTTTTCGACTTCTAGTTATTACTGGATTGATTGTTGAGTTTTAGCTCTTCTTATCTTTTGCATACCTCTATTCTCTTTCTTTTCATTCATTTCTGAATGTGAAGATATATGATAATAAAGCAGTCTGATAATTAAGCTCTTTTTTTGATTTACGATGTGCTCTAGATATCATGCAGATTGGGGGAAAAAAATAAGCTTTTTTTAAACTTGACTGTCTCAAAAACTTCAGCACAATCTTTGATTGATGCTTCGTCAGATGAGAGACATGCATATGATTAATAACACTGTACAGTGCTGATATGCTATTGAATTAATTAACAATATTATTGATTCAACTGCATTCAAATGCAATTCACCTAAATTAAAATTGAACTGGATTGAACTGAATCGGAATTTATGATATAGCAAATGTGGTGTCGGTTTGAATGTACAATTGAAACCAGAAATAAATTCATGTAACACAAAACATACTGAGAATGGGTCAGGTTCATCTACTTGCAGGCTAACAGAGCAAACCAGATCCTCAGAGTTCAAATATGCTGAAATGTGAAGTCAATGACTAAACACTAAAGTTTTCTGTCAGGAATAATTACATTATAAACTTCCAGACTCTTTATGTATTCATCATACATGCTATTCTTATCTAAATACTGTAATCTGCCATTACTGGCAATTATTACATTTTGTAATTTATAGCATGCTTCAGTTATATTCAGTGCTCTCTTCCTCTATTCTGAAACAACTTGTAATATGTTGGGAAAATAAGGCAATGTTTTGCAACTCCGCTTAACTTCATCAAATATAACCCTATGGTCATTTTACAAAATTTTGATCACTCAGTGTATTCTAGATGCGTTTTACATATTCTTCTTTCTGTCTCTTTAGTTGCACACTGACTTGGATAAAGGGGAAAGCGCAGTGAAATACACTCTCTCAGGCGATGGTGCTGGAACCATCTTCACCATCGACCAGATCACCGGGGACATACATGCTTTACGCAGTCTGGATCGCGAGGAGAAGCCTTACTACACGCTACGAGCTCAAGCGGTGGATGTCGAGACCAACCGACCGCTGGAACCAGAGTCAGAGTTTGTCATCAAGGTGCAGGACATCAACGACAATGAGCCAAAGTTCCTGGAAGGGCCCTACACAGCTAGTGTACCTGAGATGTCACCTGTAGGTAAGAAGCCCATTAAGTTTCCTTGATTTTTCATTAATTCATTCATTTATTTATTTATGGAAATAATGGAGTAAGGTCAGGGGCGTTGCACAAGATCCCGGGCCCTATGCATAGGCAGTCCTGATGGGCCCCCATGACCCCCCAATGAAAATATCCAGGTAAAATAAAATATATTCCAGACTTTTCAAGGGCCCTCTCTTCCTTTGGGGCCCTGGTAATCAGTACTGGTTTTACCCCCAGTCCGACGCCCCTGAGTAAGGTTGAATTCATTAACTTTAGTTAATGAATCATGAACTAACAATGAACAATTGTTACAGGATTTATTATTCTAGAATAATGTTAATTTATACATAAAAACATTATATTTATTATCATGATCTATAAATAATATATTAATTTAATTATTATATATTATATTTGTTTGTAATATTAATATAATTCATGTTTGTTCATCCTACATTAATCTGAACTAATGATTTATACAACTTAAAGTTGATGTATTGTTTAATGTTAGGTATAAGGCATTAACTAACAGTGCAAATTTTTAATATATATGTGTGTGTGTGTGTGTGTGTGTGTGTGTGTAGATAAATCCATATCATTTTTACAAAATTGCCATATTGACAGTTGTTATTCAACACAGCGGCATTATGCAAGCAAAATAAAATAAAATAAAATAAAATAAAATTAAAATAAATAAAGGAACACATGTTAGGTGGAACACATTTTAGTAAAAAAATAAAATAAAATAAAATAAAATAAAATAAAATAAAATAAAATAAAATAAAATAAAATAAAATAAAATAAAATAAAAATAGTGGAACAATGCAAACAACTGTAGGACCAAAACTACACTAAAATTAAATTAAATTGTAAAAAAAAAAAAAAAAAAGAATAACTGTCACCATGTTACAGCGAGGGATGCTGGAGGTCATGTTTTTTCCACATGTTATGGAGTTTGCCAAATATTCCTTGGTGTGGGAGAGGGGAGCTGTGTGCCGTCAGATAATGAGAAGTGCTTGGGCTCCAAATCCACACCAAACTGGATTACACAGCCCTTGTAGGATCCCTCATCTCACATGTTAGAAACATTGATTGTATTACTGATTATTTCACCAAGGCATCTGTTCTGGGTGATGATGGCAGCGGGATCTTATTTTGTTACTGTCTCTGCTTCTCTAAAAAGGCTGTCTCTAAGGCCGGCCAGAAGTTGTATTGATTTCCACACAGCCTAATCAAATCGCTATAACTACTAGCAGATCAATGTAGCGCTATCCTCTTGCATTCATGGAACACATCGCAGAGCTTGTTAAAGTCATAATGGCCTCCATTATTTGGACAAATATTCTTAATCATGATGTCAAATATGATTGCAGACCATGCATCAATCCCTGCATGAGGCCACGCTGGGGAGCGATGTAATATGACGCTATGTTCACTGCAAACATGGTCAATGAAGTGCTGCTTGCTTTGCGTTATATAACATTTAACTGGATACTTCACAGACTTATAGTCAAAATGATAGACAAGGGCACAGAAGAAAGCTCCCTTGTTAATCATTTTAGTTGCAAACTTGAGAAAATGGGCCACAGTTGTTGTTTGCCTTCATTGCATGCTATTAAAACATATCAAATATTTAAACCATTTATAATTGGACTTCAACCAGTCTATACATTTCCATATCATATTTACAAACATGGCACAATGAAGCTTGAACAGAGTTGAACAGTGCAGACGAATGCTGGAGCTTTATATATTTTATTTTATTTTATTTTATTTTATTTTAAATTAAATTAAATTAAATTAAATTAAATTAAATTAAATTAAATTAAATTAAATTAAATTAAATTAAATTAAATTTTAACCTATGAAAGCCAATCAATGAAACAGAGGTTTAAAATAAAAATAAAAATGTTGCAGTCATAAAACTAGGATACTGAAGATAACAGATTGGCCCACAGTTGTCTCAACATTACTACTACTACTACTACTACTATTAATAATAATAATAATAATAAGTAAAATAAAATTAAATTAAATTAAATTAAATTAAATTAAATTAAATTAAATTAAATTAAATTAAATTAAATTAAATTAAATACTTAGAATTTGTGCTCTGCATTTAACCCATCCAAAGTGCACACACACAGCAGTGAACACACACCGTGAACACACACCCAGAGCAGTGGGCAGCCATTCATGCTGCGGTGCCCGGGGAGCAGTTGGGGGTTTGATGCCTGGGATTTGAACCCAAGATCTCCTGTTTACTAGACTTACCAACTAAGCCACAGCGCCTGTGATAGTACCAAAAAGTAACTGTCAACAAGTTCAGAGTTATTTTGACAGATGAATCATGAAGTTAATTAATAAAAAGCGAATGTGTATAGTAAAAAAAATGCAGTATTTTCTTTAAGGAGTCTTATTTGAATAAGAATAAAATATGTCGCCATTAGTGTCATATAACATCAGACTATCACAAATCACTACAATTACTGTTATTTTTTGCCTCATTCTGAGAGCACAAAACGGTATCCAAAGAAAGAGCCTGAGAATCATTCACATTTAGTTCATTTAAATCCAAATTAATTCAATTCTGAGTTATTTGTATACACTTTTAAAGAATGGTAATTTTGACAATGCTGCTTTATGAAGTTCAGGAACTGCCTGTAATAATACAGTGCCATAAATAGAAGCAGTAATTCTCCCGTACTCACTATCATTTGTAGTCAAAGGCCCCAAGAGAGTTCAGTCTTAAAAGAAAGCATTCAGAGACTATTTTAGGGTAAGCAATATTCAGCGGAACTGTTCATAATCCGTAAGTGATAAGACGTCTGTTTTGCTTCAACATTGCCATACATACAATGATATGGAAGTAAACAAGAAACAACATGAGGTTATCTTAAAATATTACAATTATGTTTTTGTCTCCATCTGCCCTATATTTTTGTATAATTTACTTTCACAGTACTACACAACTGTCTTTACTGTTGAGTGGTCTGTTGTAGCATGTAATTAAGTTGGTCTATTTAAGTGGCTCCCTGTGGTTGCAGAAAGCAGTGCTGACAAAAAAAATAAAAAAAAATAAAAATAACTACCACGCTTAAAAAATCTGAAATTTTGAAGTATATTGAATTTTAATCCATGTCTATTAACTTTGAGGTCATCTGCGTGCTATTATACTTCCAAAAAAAAAGGCAAAACATTTTTTTTATATTATTATTATTATTATTTATTTATTTATTTATTTGAGGTCATATTTGGCAAACACTTTATTTTAATGTTGTCCTTGTTATACATGTTTTACATGAAATTACTATTTAATAAAAAATAAATTATGCATAATTACATAGGAACCCTAATCCAAAACCATATATTAAGTGCATTTGTATAATTACACTGTAATAATAGGACATTCTCAAAAGTAAAAATAATGGCACCCGAACCCCTACTATATATTATAGATGAGATTTTCCTGTTTTGGTTCTGTATTTACAAAAGTGATTTTAAATGCACATAAAGCATATTAAATGCAAGTAAAATGTCTACTTTAATGTTTGTGTAAATAAAATGTCAACATATGTGAATCGTGTTCCATTAATTCAGTTATCAAAGTGGTTCACAAATATTAAATTGACCATACGAAATTATATAATTCTATATTTAATAATTTATTAAAAAAATCCTATATATATATGATATAATATATATATATTATAAACAAAACTTTTATGTAGGACAGTGATTAATCGCGTTTGATATGCTTGATTATAAATATACATATCGTATGGTCACTTTTTTTATTTAGATATTTTGAAATTATATAATTTTTAAATACACATGATACATTCTAAAGTATGAATATGAATAAAACCCCCTTCATATATATATAAATATATATATACACACACACACTAGGGGGCCGTTGAATGCTTGAATCTGATTCGCTGACGAATGTTCTGAGGTGTGCAATTATTTTCTGGGAAATTCACGGCGAACGTAGAGTAGTTCCAGGCAGCTCTCCTGACCACATTACAGTTCCATATCACTTCACATAGTAAAGCTCTAATAACTGAAAATACAGTACTAACAAAAACAACAACCTGACATTGATGATGATGATTTTTCGAAATTAAATACACATGACATTTCTCACTAGCGAGGTAATAACAGTGCTGTTTAGAGACGCTGCTGCAGCCTAATTCACACAAGCTCTCTCTCTCTCTTTATTTCTTTCTCTGTTTGTTTCTGTCTCTCTCACTCTCTTTCTAATAACTTCATTAATAACTCAAGCCTCCATTACCAGCTTTAAAATGACGTTTTGGAACCATCAAAAGAGACGTTGGATGAGATGCGGAAGAAATATTTAAGTACAAAAACCAGACGAATCCCTTTAAATATATAATCTGATCGATGTCTTGAGGTGTGGTAACCATAGTATAAGCGGAATAATTGACTCCTGGCCGTTGAATTATTAGAAAAATAATGCACACACCTTGGTTGTGCATCGCGTCATGGCCGCATCACCACCTCGAGTGTGCATTTTTGCTTAATTATATCAAGCCATGGGGATTTTACATTCAAGAAAGGTAATTACCTCAAAATACTTAATTATAGAATGCAATTAAGTAAATACTTAATTGTGCAATTACCTGTCTAAATTAAAATAATGCACAAGTTATTACTGTGTTGTATTACTGCTGAATAATCCACTTGATATCTTCACACTCTTGAATGTATCTGAGGATAAAACACTTGGAAATGCAGAGTGCATAGAAAGTTTAATTACATCTTATGGAAGCTGATACTGTTAAAATGAAAATTGCAGGTGAGAAACCACTCGTTACAACACACCATACAGAATATCACTGATTAAATAGCCTTTCATCTGTTGAGCAGAAAGCAAGCGGCAATTTTGTTTAGATTAAAGCATTTTCAAATTAAAGCTTGTGAGTTTAAAGAGGTTCTGAAAATCATGGAAATTCCAAGCATATATTCAGATAAACAAAAGAAATAAGAAAGGCTTTGCATGGCAAGAGGTAAAGTCAGACATACGATTCGGTGTCGAGTGTAATAAACTACATGCCCTATCCAGCACCAAAGCCCTTTTCATGTTGCTTTCCCTGAGGATGACAGATCAGGGTAATTCACTTTGAGATTGCCTTTTCCTTGATCTGAATGGCAATGAAATGAAATGAAACCCTCCCCTTCCCAGCTGAATCACAGCTACACATGATCTCAGATAGCGAAATGTGAATAGACCGGTTTATAAGTGCACCATAGTCCCTATTGAAGCTATAGACCTATTCTGCAGACGTCTGTGTGATTTCGATTGTGGCTGCTGCCACCACAAAGGCATAACTGAGTCATGCTGTTAACAAAAAAAGACGATTTTGCTTTGCCCATATTTCTTGACTCTGGATGTATTTTCCATTGGGTTACAGGATTTCGCTTTTTGACTCTCTAATTTGGAGGTCACTTAAAAGACTGGAACTGTATGGGTTTTTAATGCTCTGTTTTCACCTCTGTGGAGGCCAGAGCAACCTGAACGCAAATCGATGTGTGCTGAGAGAACTCAAAAAAAAAAAAAAAAAGGTAATTGCATCAGCTGGTTGAAAAGGACTTCCATTGGGAAATTGCCTTGATTTAAAATCTGAACAATTACCTCTCGGTTCCTTTTGTTTTTTCACTCTGTCTCTCTCCTCCAAGGCCTTCAAGTTTCTTTTCTTGTCTCAGAAAGTAGACTGTGATAATTCACTCTACTTGCGGTTTTGAGTGTTTTCACAAAAAAATATATAATCACAAATTACCCTATGTACTTTATGAAATATGCCTGTTCTTGTTGTGCACAATTCTGCAGTGCATGTTCATCTAAACAAAAAAGTGTTCAAAATAACATTTAGAAATATAATATTTCTTAACCTCCAAATTGGCGTTTGCTTTGCTCTACCGAGCAAGGACACAGATTTTTTTTATAGCTTGTTCTCAAATACTTATTTATGTCAATTGTACTCACTATGTGCTTTCTAATCTCTACTATTACTACTAAAACTCGATCGAGCATGCACTGTACAATTGGATGGGCAGCCTGTCCCTAATGACCTCTACTCCTTTACCTCTCTATTCCAGTTGGTCTCTGGAACCTGCCAGTCTGCATGTTAACAAAGCAGAATTTATTTCATATTCAATTTGTATTCTACTCATTCCGGTTCAACCTCATGAATCACCTAAAATGAAATAAAGTGTGAGTGGAGACTTGAAAGGATGCAAAGGGGGTCTGAAGACACTGGCCACTCCCGCAGCCCTCTCCACTAACTCTTTCCCACACCCCTCGCTTGACTGGGAAGGGTGGAGGTACTAAATTGGTCTTCTTATCTCAAAAAAAATATGGAAATTTGATCTTCACAGACCATCTCTTACAGGAAACAGTTCATTTGAATCAGAATGCAATTACTAGAACCCACCCTGTTGCAAAATCCACTTTGTAGTCATTTTATCTTCCCGGTTCTCGGTGCAGGTCAACTGGGAAACTTCTTGTGGAGGAGTTAAATAAGTTGCGTGTTACTATCAGACTTTCCTGAGGATGGTACTCCTCTGGTTCTGCTTGGTGACTTCAACATCCACATAGAAAAACCTCAGCCTGCTGACTTTTCACCACGGCTCTGTCGCGCCTCATTTGAATCTCAGTGAAGACCGCGAGCGACCATCTACTATAGCTACGCACAAATCGAGCAAGGGACACAGAGCAAGACCTGATCTACACATGCTATTGCTCCACGGGACAACACTTTAGTTACTCCACTGCAGGCACCTGTCAGACCTCACTTCCTCTATCCAGTTGGTCTCTTCTAACCTCACACATACTCTGACATGGCACACTCACTCCTCCTCATGGTCTGAGACTTGGTCAAACCTGAAGATACTACACTCCCGCAGCCACTCTCTCTCCCTCTTTCCCACACCCCTCGCCCTCTGGGATGGTGGAGGTTTCAATCTCTGGAAAATTTGATCTTCATCTCTTCAGGTAACAGTTTTTCAGCACTGGACACGAACACCCTGTTAAAATGACTTTGAACTCTTTGTCTCCACAGGTCAACTCTTGCTTGGAGGAGTTGGATTGTTACTATCCACTGTCTGAGGATACTCCTCTAGCTGCGACTTCAACATCCACATAGAAAAACCTCCTGCTGACTTCAACACTCTGTCGCCTGTTTGATATCGCTCTAAGCGAGGGCTGCTACAGACGCACAAATCAGGCAACCAGCTAGAATCTACAGAAACTGCTACCGACCTCAGTTGTACTCACTGCACACCTCAGATCTTGCCTCATCACTTCTAAATGTCTTCACTCACACATACTCCTGACATGGCACACACTCCACAACAGGTAACACCTGTCTTACTCTACGCTCACTCTTCCCTCTCTAAATGGTTTTCCTCACTTCCTTCACTCTCTCAGTTTCTTTGTGACACAAATCAAGAAACTCCTCCCCCTCCTCCTTCATCCACTCTTACAGCTGATGACTTTGCAGTTTTCTTCACAAATAAGAAAAGAATCATCAGTGACCATCAGACTGATGACAACTTTAACGACTAATCCCTATCTCTCCTCCTTCTTCACTTGAGAAAGAACAAACTTATGAGCGAGTCTACTGTGTCCACTTGATCCTAACTCACCTCTAGGCCATTTCTTCTTCAGCCATACCTTCACTTACTCAATCATCATCACCTCGCTCACTCTGGTATCTCCCACCAGCAGGCTCTGGTAAGCCCACTGCTTAAAAAACCATCTCTAAATCCAGCACTTTTAGAAAACTACAGACTGATATCCCTTCTTCCATTCATTGCAAAGACACTTAAGTGAGTTGTGTTCAACCAACTCTCCTGCTCCTCGGTTACTGAGGCCCTGCGACTGGTGAGAGCAGCTTCCAAATCCTCAGTACTCATCTTGCTGGATCTGTCTGCTGCTTTTGACACAGTTAACCACCAGATTCTCCTGTCCACCCTGAGAAAGAAGGGCATCTGTGGAATTTTATTAGTGTGGTTTAATTTATACATCTCAGGTAGGTCTTTCAGGGTGTCTTGGAGGGGTGAGGTTTCTAAGTCACAACTTCTTGATACTGGAGTTCCTCAAGGCTCAGTGCTTGGACCACTTCTCTTCTCTATCTACATGACGTCATTAGGATCTGTCATTCAGAAGCATGGCTTTTCTTATCACTGCTATGCTGATGACACTCAACTCTACTTCTCATTCCAACCAGATTATCTGACAGTAGCTGCTCGCATTGCAGCCTGTCTGATAGACATTTCTAGCTGGATGAAGGACCATCACCTTCAGCTCAACCTTACTAAGACAGAACTGCTTGTGGTTCCAGCTAACCCATTGTTTCATCACAACTACTCTATACAGCTGGGTTCATCAACCATAACTACTTCCAGGACAGCCAGAAACCTAGGAGTTGTGATCGATCATCAGTTACGCTGCACAGATCATATTGCTACAACGACCCGGTCCTGCAGATTTCCTTATTAGGAAGATCAGACCCTTCCTGTCAGAGCAAGCCACTCACTTCTTGTCCAAGCTCTTGTTCTCTCCAGACTGGACTATTGTAATGCTCTCCTGGCAGGCCTTCCTGCATGTACTATCAAACCTCTGCAACTGATCCAGAATGCAGCAGTGAGGGTTGGCTTCAATGAGCCAAAAAAAGCTCACGTTACTCCTCTCCTCATCAGGTTACACTGGCTCCAGTAGCTGCTCGCATTAAATTCAAGGTACAGATGCTTGCCTACAAGACGACCACTGGCACGGCACCAATATACCTAAACTCACTAGTTCAAATTTATGTGCTCTCCAGAAGCTTGCGTTCTGCAAGTAGAATGGCTCCTTGTGGCGCCATCCCAAAGAGGTTCAAAATCACTCTCACGGACCTTTTCCTGGACTGTGCCCAGCTGGTGGAATGACCTCCCAATCTCAATTTGACTCTTTACTCATCTTCAAAAAACATCTAAAGACACATCTTTTTTTTTGCCAGCACTTGACCAACTAATACTATTACTAACTTTTACTTTTCTTGAAAAAAAGAAAGAAAAACAAAACATAGCTACGTGTTCTGTGCTAGACTAACTGAGACTTGTCATGGCACTTGTATACTGTTGTTGTTCTCTCGCTGGTCTGATTGCTTCTATTGTTCTCATTTGTAAGTCGCTTTGGATAAAAGCGTCTGCTAAATGATTAAATGTAAATGTAATGTAAATGTAGATAGATAGATAGATAGATAGATAGATAGATAGATAGATAGATAGATAGATAGATACCGATCATCATATACTGTGCACTTTATATATATAAGCAATATCACATAAGCAGGAGTGCAATATGAATAAAATCTGAAAACTGTTCTAGAAAACTATTCCTGCATAAACAAAGCAAATCATTTATATAATATAACATTAAAGAGAAACAACACACATGATGCCTGCTAAATGTGAGGTGGTCGAGCACAGTATTGCACTGCAATTCAGAAAAACACAAGGATTCAGCGACCTGTGACCATCAGCTCTTTCTATAGTACGGATGATTTGTCATTTATTGGGTCATTTAAAAGTGCTGCCTTTGTAATATAAAAACTGCTGTTTCAGACATATCAAAACACAGTGGAGAATCAGTACATAGCCATATACTTATAGTTTTATATCAGCCCATGATGATGTGCCTGTTTTCCAGTCCCGGTCAAACTCTACATGCAATTACAGTTATAACCTTGAACAAAGCACATTTACCATATCTATTCATGCGGTTTAACACAAACGACTGATATCTTCTGTGTGTGTGCAGGTACATACGTGATGAAGGTGACGGCGACAGATGCAGACGACCCTACATACGGCAACAGTGCCAGAGTGGTGTACAGCATACTACACGGCCAGCCATACTTCTCCGTGGATCCCAAAACAGGTAAAACACTCCTAAATATTTGATAGCAATGTTGGCATAAAAAATGAAATTACTATTAACAAACAAGTTCCTCTGTTTTGTTTGTGTAATACAACAGACAAGACGCATTCATTTCACAGTTCACAGGTTTCAACATAATTACATTTCATTGACCCTATTAGACAAATAAGCTCTGTGGTTTGATTTGATAATGTGGCCTGCCTAGAAAATGGATTTGTTACTCAAAATATACTGCAATTCATTTTGAACAGCAGAACAGTGACAGACATCCTGTCAGCTAAACAGGCCTGAAAAGATCTGTAATTATACAATCAGGTGTTGCATTTCAAACCCTCCGAGTTGAAAATAAAGTCAGCCCGGTAACAGCAAATGGATTTTTCTGTTGTTTATATGTTTGGGGGAATTGTAGCATCATCAAATGATGCAACAAATAAACTGCCTTTTATTTTTTCCCAGTGAATACTTCGTTATGCAATATTCAGGAGCGTTTACAGCAATGAATGGGAATTTACAAATGGGCTTTGTTTGCATTCAATGGGCTGTAATATCCAATATGCAAAAGCACAAACCTGCAAGGTAAACTGGATGTGCAGAGCACGTGCCAGCATTTCCTACTTGTTTTTGGTGTGGTTGCAGCCCTGTTGTACAAGTATGAAGCATTGCAAACAGGAATATATGAATAAAAATGTAATATCCTGATATCGAGGGGGGGGGGATTGTCTGGTTTTGAAAAAAAATATGGTTTTGTCCCAGGTCATATCAAAAAATCTGCCAACAGAAACCGACAGTAAACAAAAGCCATGAGAGGAGGGTGGGGAACAAAGGCAGGGGTTAAAATGCATAATGGAATCAACACTGAGTGTCGTAAGAGAAAAGACTCAGGACACACACATCCTAAAGGAATAGTTCTCCTAAAAAGGAAAGTTTGCAACCATTTAATCGCTCCACATTTTCTTCTTTTTGTGAAATAAAAAAGGAAGATCTTCAATACAAGAAAAAATGAATGGTCATGCAGTAAATGATAACAAAACTATTCACTTAATTACCACACAAACTTCAAAGAAAGATCTGCTCATGCGAAACTGAAATCAAAAAACAGATCCATCCTGTAACATGCCGAGAGAATCACACATGACATCCCTTTTACGTTTCATCTGAAATTGGCATTGAATGAAGGTCCATGCCTTTCTTAACCATCCACCACCATGTCTAATTCATCCTATGAAGTGCTCTCTTGATCTGGGAAAGCTTCTTGTGGCGTTGGGAAACGCATTAGTTGTGCTTTATGGAAGAAAAAGTGTTGCTACGCTAGCTTTGTCGCCTTGTTAAGATTGTTAAGTACCAGAAGCTTTAGGGCTGACCTCAATCTTTCAGCTGGAGAAAAAACACTTGAAGGTAAAGGTACTGGTCCCAGGAAGGGTTTTACAGTCTTTAACTTGGGAACAATCTGTGTGCTGATACTAAAGATACCTGGATAACTTCAATTTTTCTTTAGCAGCTGATTCCTAGAAGCAGTAACATGTTCTGGAAGGGGTATGATATAATATCAAGAACTTACCCAAAGAACCATATAGCTGTATATTTTTCCAGCATGTTTCCACCAAAGGCATATATGGAAACCCTGATTATTCCTTTAATTCTAACAGGCAGAGAAAAGGTTGAGAATGGTCAAGTACAGCAAAATTTCAGCCAGCAATAGAGAAAGAGGCTTTTTGTATTAAATGGCTGTGGTATAATAGTTTAACAGGGCCAACTGGCTAACTGTGACCCATGTTAGAACAGACATCGTGTTAGTGATGAAGTACAGCAAAACGAATTTCGCGCCGCGCGCGATATTCGCCGACGTTTAACCGCCTCGTGACTAAACAAAGGGCGCCAATGTGCGTGTGCACACCGACGCGAAAAAACGCCACGCGTAAAAGCGTCATTTTTAAAAAAACGTCTCGGGTTTGTTTTTTTTGGTTTGACGCGCCGCGTCAAAAAAACTATACGACCAATGAGA